>NC_137605.1:13630203-13647703 GCF_963280865.1 Gymnoscopelus braueri
TAATAAACCAATAAACGTCAGCTCCTCCTCAGCAGCCATTAATACCGGGAACACATCTGTGTCCATTTTAAGATGTCTTTGGCTATTCAAAAATAGCAGATATACAAGCTCATAGCGCGGCACTGAGTGCCGCACTATGAGCTTGTAGATCTGCTTCTTTTTTTTTCATCTTGAAAATATGTGCAAATCTTTGAATATACTATATATATTTTGTAACTCCAAATCTTTGCTTCTGGGGAATCCCTGGAACAAAACATTTTGAGATGGGGGTCCACGGCCAAATACATATCTAAAAATGATTTCTAAATCCTAACAGTATGTTGCTATATCAGTGGTGCTCCAACTTTTTCGTGGCCAAGGACCCCCAAAATGATATGTATTTGGCCGCGGACCCCCATCTCAAAATATTTTGTTCCAGGGACCCCCACAGAAGCACAGATCGAATTTAAAATGTTCGCTTTAAAACATATATATATACTTATATTCAAAGTTTTGCCAAAATTTCCCCCAAATTTATTTTTTATTGCCAAATAAATGTAAAATGACACAGATGCGTTCCCGTCTTAATGCATTAAGCACTAAAAGGGCGGCGGTAATGGGCCTACTGATGTGGTGTCGCATTAATTAGGAGGAGCTAGCTAGGACGAGCTATTCCCTCCCCTAGCTCTTGAAGAGGAAAAAGCGGTAGCTGGAGCAGGGCCCCTGGGAGCCGTCGGGTGGCCCGTCTATATCTGGGGGAGGACAGGACACGAGGAGGAGAGACAGACAGAGTCAGACAGACAGACAGACAGAGCAGACAGACAGACAGACAGACAGACAGACAGACAGACAGACAGACAGACAGGGGAGGGCTGTGTGAGGGGTGACAGTCATATCAGGCATGGCGGATGGATCAGAATGATCTCGATCATACGTTTACGCATGGATTAAAGCAAAATAAAATCTCACGACTGAAAGGTTTTGTCAGGCCAAGTCCCAAGCTCTGATTTGTGAAAACAGTGTGAAAAGGAGGAGCCACCCACCCACACCAGAGTTTCATAAACAATTAGGTACAATGTGTAGAATGATGATGTTTAGGTATTATCATTCTAAACCTTTAATGAAATATCTGAGACCACTAGGGTTTTATTGAAGATGCCTCTGACATATGCTCTGGTATATTCTATTGTGTGATCAATTCAAACACACTTTAATCTATATGGCTGGCATGCCTTATATGCCTTAATACATTATGATTGCCCTATGTACCTACAATTAGAAAATAAAGACACCTTAAATATTTGATTTATTCTTTCACTCAATAGGGGCCGCTACCGTCGCAAGTTGATGATGTCATTTTGTCCATGTGTGGTCCCAGCCCTATGGAATGTATGTGAATGCATGTGCTAATAAAAAACAAACTTAATACGCCTGAGGTTAATATGAGCATCAAGGCAATATTTTAAATGCTTTATACTTAGCATTATGCATTCCATACATTCCATAGGGTTGGACCACACATGGACAAATGACATCATAACATTTTGATGGGAGTTGTCCCTATTGAGTGAAAGATGAACTATTTCTAAAATAAATACAATATTTAAGGTGTTTTTAGTTATAGAGGGCAATTATAAGGCATATATGGCCAGGGATCCAGAAGAAAACAACCAAAAATAGCTGATCTAAGCTTGTAGATCGGCTATTTTCGGTGCGCTTCCATAGAAGACGTGCTGTGCTGCCTCGTATGGAATCCAAATGACTGAAATCGGTCCGTAGTGACAGAGAACTTTAATCCATGCGTTTACGTTCAGTCTGCACGTAACGTTGGAGCCACATGATGGATCTATGACGGCAGGAGGATCAGAATGGAAACGGAGTAGCCTCGCGTCTCTCCTCTCAAGGTTTTCCACACGGCCACACGGTTTTCATTATTGAACTGACCAGTGTGATCTGGTCTAGGCCACAGATTCCCCAACAATCCGAATCTGGTTGTAGGGGGGGTATGGTATTCACCACATGAATACCATATCGAGTAGGCCCAATGTCGCCGGCCACTACAAGTTAGAATAAAACATGGGACATACTGTATACCAACGAAGTATAGGCCTATGGAGAAGTGTTTGAAGAAACTCGCAAAATTCATAAGAATCCAGAGGTTATGCCTCTAGCGCTATGACACTCCCTGGTTTCTGAGGGGGGGGGGGGGAATAACTTTTGGGAGCATACAGGCCAATCAGGCGAAAGAAGAGAAGAGAGAAAGAGAAGAGAGAGAGAGAGAGAGAGAGAGAGAGAGATAGAGAGAGAGAGAGAGAGAGAGAGAGAGAGAGATGGGATTCTCTCTCTCTCTCTCTCTCTTCTCTCTCTCTCATCTCTCTCTCTCTCTCTCTCTCATCTCTCTCTCTCTCTCTCTCTCTCTCTCTCTCATCTCTCTCTCTCTCTCTCTCTCTCTCTCTCTCATCTCTCTCTCCTCTCTCTCTCTCTCTCTCTCTCACAGATTCGGCACACAAACATGGGGATGAATTGATTCTACTATGATGCCACCAAAATGTGGAATGCCCTACCCAGAGTGTAGAAGAGAGAGTTGCGTCACGCTTTGATCTCGCCGCAAAGTGGGATGTTGCCTCCAGCAGTTCCAAACATTGGAACTTCCTCATTGAGATAGAAAGAGAACTTCCTCAATCCTTTCTTACAATGGGAGTCAACGCTAGTGTCGCCACATCTCATAGTTATATCACGCTGGCCTACCACCAGCCATCAAAAAGTGTGACTCCCTCTTTCGAAACGACCATGAAAGAGCACCTGTCTGCAATTTGCAACTGGACCTAGACAAGTCTTCTATAGCTTTCCAAAAGAAAGGACCCCCCCACTGCTTTTATACTGTAAATATACTTTTATTGCTCCTAGTGATCTCTTGTATAGTATTGCATGTTGTTATATGTCTTGATGAATTGAATACACAGGACCACAAGGGGAAACAAGCCCCAAAAAACTAAGAAACAAGTGTTTGTGTTATCCTTTTAACGTCATTATATAACTGTACCTCTGTACTTTTTGCAAACTGTTAACCCATTCAATCCGGAATGCATCTGTGTCATTTTAGATTTGAGCTATAAACATTATTTTACACTTTGGCTATTCAAAAATAGCAGATCTACAAGCTCGTAGCGTGGCACCGAGGGCCACGCTACGAGCTTGTAGATCTTTAAAAGGAATTGAAAAATCTTTGAATACATATAGTATTTGAAACAACATTTTTAACTCAAATCTGTGCTTCGGGGGGTCCCTGGAACAACATATTTGATGGGGATCGGCGGCCAAATACATATCATTTTGGTGGTCCTTGACATGAAAAAGTTTGAGAACCACTCAACATAGTTTTTCAGAAAACTGTTAGGATTTAGAAGACATTTGTAAAGATTTGCACACATTTTCACTCTATGAGCTTGTATATCTGCTATTTTTGAATAGCCAAAAGAGATCTTAAAATGACACAGATGCGTTCCCAGATTGAATGGGTTAATAAAGTATTCAATCAATCAAATCAAAAGAGGCGTGCTCACCCCTGCGGCTCCGTCCGTCCTCGGACGTGTGTCGGGTGAGGGGTGGGCTTCCACTCCGCCTCGGCGGGCCGCGACCTCCTGCCGTCCTCCGACGGGGCCTTCTGCAGGTGGTGGCCTCCTCTGGCCGTCCTCCGGGTGGAGCCTGCCTCCTCCTCTCCTCTCCTCCTCCTCCTCCTCCTCCTCGCCTCCCGTGGTGAGGGACCACCACCAGTCCATCATCTCCCTCCGACCCGGCCCCCCCCGGGCCCCCCTGCTCTGCCCTGCCCACGCCATGTTGGAACCTCCACTCGCCCTCGGCGTGCAGCGGCGGCATCGCCCGGGGCCCTCCACCTCCTCTCCTCCTCCTCCTCGCCGCACGTCCTCCTGCATCCCACCACCTCCTCCCCTGTGACCCTGGGGGGGGTAGTAGGCCTGTCATCATTAATACATTAATCGCCCTGATTGAAATTGTTTGAGATAATAGCATTTTTTGTTTCGCATAAAGTTGCTCTCGGCGTAGAAACCTCTTATGTCCATAATTTAACTTTTTGTGTTTTTTTTGTAAATTAACGTCCTACAGTACTTGATCATACTACAGCGTCACACAAAAGCCATCAAAGTAGCAGATCTACAAGCTTGAAACGCGGCGCGAAGCGACGCGTTTCAAGCTTGTAGATCTGCTACTTTTGCTAATTTTTCATTTGAATGCTGAAAAAGTAACAGTTTTAGACATATGAGGTTTCCCACCGACAGAGACGGACAATCGTCCAAATCGTGTTCTGTACAAACAAAATCTGTTAAATATTATTTTATGCATTATTATGCAAACAATTTAAAAAAATTGCGGACATTTGCTATTTAGTGGCTATTTCCACTATTTTTGAAACATTTTGAAAATGATTAAATATGGCCTATTTTGCGCTGCATTTCGTGCTTGTAGATCTGCTACTTTTGATAACTTTTGTGTGACGCTGTAGTATGATCAAGTAGGACGTTCATTTACGGAAAAAAACGTTAAAATATGGATAATGATGAGAGGTTTTCTGATCGACCGCAACGATATAATCAATAGTTGCAGCCCTTACCCTGGGGGTGTCCCCCCCGGCGGTCTCCTCCTCCTCCATCGGGATGATAGCGCCCCCTACGGTCGTCCTGCTGCTGCTGCTGCTGTTTGTTGCTGTAGCTGTAGCTGTAGCTGTTGTTGCTGTTGCTGTAGCTGTTGTTGTTGCTGTGCTATCCAGGCCTGGTTCATCCTGAAGTCGGGCTCAGAGGGCACCTTGCCCTGGTTGCACGGGCTCCGCCCAACGCCGTGCCCGCCCTCGATGATGGCTCCGCCTCCACCCCCACCCCCGCCGCCGCCGCCCCCCACAGGCAGGGTGTGGCCGTTCTTCACGTAGGGCTGCTTGACGCTCTGCGCGTCGTCGGCCTCTGCTGCACACAGAGACACAAGCGTTAGGGGAGGATGCAACAGTTCATTGCACAAATCGATTATGAAGAAAAAACATCATAGCCGATAATCTGTTTTAATACAAATAACTGATTTGGGGGAAAGACATTGAAATTAAATCTTTCGCTTCTCTCTGCACCTTCTTGACAGAAATGGTTTGCGCTCCGTTATTGTGTTGATGGTGTATGGAGTATCTGAGTTCTCTGTACTACGTTTTTATTAGCTTCAAGATAAACAAAGATCAAATAAAAAAAATATATATATTTTTTTCTTCTACAAGCTGATTGGTTGTAGTTCGGCTATTAGAAAGACGATATAGTTATAGTAAACAGCCCTTAACGTGTTAACAGTTTAACCGCTTAAGACATGTCGCTCGTCAATTAGTCATTTTTTACAAAAATTGTTTGAAATGTTTGGGATTTTTTTGGGGGGGAAATCTTCGCCTAACAATGCACGGCTGACATCAGGGGGGACTCCAGGTCGAACAGTGTTTAAGCTGAGCAGGGCTGAAGCAGGGCCGCTGCGGCAGCGCAGTGCTAAATGTAGGAGGATTTATGGATCTGTGTTCCCCTCGGAGCAGCACCTGGACATGATTTCACAGCAGTAAAAAGAGCTTGGATTGAGGGGAGGTGTCACTAAACCCCGGCCCTGTGTGGATGGAAGTACTGCTTGCGGGGCGATAAACCACCAGGCCCTAATTTTTATAAATGGGCTCCGGCGACAGCATGGCTCTGCTGTCCGTACCGTACCGTACACCCTGAGCCAGCGATATAGAGAGAGAGAGAGTTACGTCACTAGCATAGACTCCCATTGTAAGAATGTCTCAATGAGGAAGTTCCAATGTTTGGAACTACAGGAGGCAACATCCCGCTTTGTGGCGAGATCAAAGCATGACGCAACTCTCTCTCTCTCTCTATATCGCTGCCCTGAGCTATAACACAGCAAAATCCTGAGTGTTCAATGTTTGTAAACTCTCAGAGTTAAATGAACAACGGAGGATTTTTACATCGTACTTCGTCAGAGGGCACAGTTCTTCTTTCCACTTTTCTCCAGCTCATATCATCTCCCTCACTTTTCCCCCCTTTTTTTAAGAAGCATTATAGTTCACCCAAAAAATGACTTATTATTTTCTATCAATTACACACCCCAATTACACACCCCATGAAGCCCGTCATCAATAATTTGGCGGAGTCTCCGGGTCATCAAATTATTGCTTTAGGAATGCGACAAAAACAAACAAAAATATCTCCATGAATTCAAGGCTTCATTGTGTGTGCAATTGATATAAAACTAGAAAAAGTGCTCCTCGGAGCACAGGTCTCCGCCAGGTCAGGTAGGTTAGTGTGGTCCAGCAATGTTCGGAGTTTCACCGCAATCGACCTTGCGTTCATGATTTGCAACATTTTGCTCAAAACGGGCCACTCCTGCAAATTTTAGACGTCAATCTTAGCCAATGAGGATGGAATATGAAAAATCTAACAGATCCGTCTTGATCACATGACTAAAGAGATTATGTGTACCGATTTGCGTGAAATTTGGATAAAATAAAATATGTCAAAATGTCACGGAAATTGCATGCTGTGTTCATAATTTCAGGCATTTTGTTCAAAACGGAGCACTCCTGCACACTTTGGAAGCCATTTTTAGCCAATCAGGATGGAATATGAAAAATCTGAAAAACCTGTTTTGTTTAATGGACTATAGAGATACTGTGTACCGATTCGCGTGATGTTTGGACAAAATCTATAGGAGTAGGCCTACTGTCAAAAAATGTATAGCAAAAAGCGGCCTCCTGGTGGCGCTATAACAGGCCCATGTGGAAAAATTGGTTCTGAATTGGCATCCAGGGAGTGTGTGTGCACAGTTTCGCTGCGATCAAGCCAACAGAGCCAGAGATTAGCTGTCCACAGACGGACGGACAGACAGACGGACGGACGGACAGACGGACGGACGGACGGACGGACGGACGGACGGACGGACGGACGGACGGACGGACGGACGGACGGACGGACGGACGGACGGACGGACGGACGGACGGACGGACGGACGGACGGACGGACGGGGGGACGGACGGACGGGGGGACGGACGGACGGACGGACAAACGGACGGACAAACGGACAAACGGACGGACAAACGGACGGACAGGGTGCAAAACATACTCTCTCGCCATGCCTTACGGCCTGGCGGAGACAATAAGTACTTTTTTGGGTGAACTATACTCCTTTAAGTTGCCGTCAAAAACGTTTAAATAGAAACGTGTTTCAGAAGATTAATTGGTATTTGGTAATACTGCCAGGTGTTTCTGTCATGAGGGAGGTTGTGTGCGTGTGCGTGTGTGCGTGCGTGTAAAGTAAAACTGGACTGGTTTGATCATAATGGTATTTCCCGTACCACAGATATTGTGTTCATTAATAAATTTAGGAAAAAAACAGTTACTTTTTGTGAAACAGGCTGCCCTATATGGATTGTAGCTGTTTATCTTTTAGCTACGTATTTTCGCAGCGCAACATACTTCCATAGAAGACATGCTGTCTTCTATGGAATCCAAATCACTGAAATCAGTCGACTGAGAACTGAGAGAGAGAGAGAGAGAGAGAGAGAGAGAGAGAGAGAGAGAGAGAGAGAGAGAGAGAGAGAGAGAGAGAGACTTACCATTGTCTGGGACCTCCTTCAGCACTCCCTGTTCTATGAGCTCCTGCCGCGTCCGTCTCATCGACATCTGCCTCTCCAGAACTGCACAACACACACACACACACACACACACACACACACACACACACACACACACACACACACACACACACACACACACACACACACACACACACACACACACACACACACACACACACACACACACACACACACACACACACACACACACACACACACAGCGCGCAGAATTGAAGCCAGCGCATTAGGTTTCTATTGGCAATGAGCTCACATACACTGATGCGTAGCAGATCTCAAAGATGTTAAGTCTACAGATCTTCACTCAGCAGGGTCGCTGTGTGTGTGTTTCTGCTCTGAAGCCTCGTTTTAACACTGGGCCCAAAATAACTGGCTTTTCAATGGAATTTTCTCTCAATTTAAAGTGCACTGAGTGAACGCACTGCGACAGCCAGTGATGGAAAAAAGTACTCTAAGTACTTAAGTAAAAGTATTAATACTGCAATGTAGAAGTACTCTGTTACAAGAAAAAATTCTATAAATTACTTGAGTAAAAGTGAAAAAGTATTGGTATCAAAATGTACCTAAAGTACCAAAAGTAAAAGTACAAAAATGTTTGAAAATAGCAGATCTACAAGCTCACAATGCGTCGCACCACGACGCGTTGTGAGCTTGTAGATCTGCTATTTTCAAACATTTTTGTATAGCCTAGGTATACAATAGGGCGAAAGTGGTCAATGTATGTTTCATAATATCATAATTTATATCTGAAAAGTAAATAGTAACTAAAGTTGTCAAATCATTGTAGTGGAGTAAAAGTACTATATTTGCCTCTGAGGTGTAGTGGAGTAGAAGTTAAAGTACTGAAAACTTAAAAAACTCAAGCAAAGTGAAAATACGTCAAAATTGTACTTAAGCACAGTACTTGAGTAAATAAATGTACTTAGTTACTTTACACCCTTGGCCAGAGGGGACACACTGGGGACACTGGGGGACAGGAAAACTGACTCACTGAGGAACTGTGATAAAACGTAACAGTGCTGGACGACAAACAAACACAATGACATCATCAGAAGAGCGATAAAGGCCCACGGGGCACAACAACACCAGAGGGAGCTCCACTGATCTCATTCCCCCCAGATTTCGGCACAAACATGGGGATGAATTCATTCATTCATGTGGAATGCCCTACCACCACCAGACATCAAAAAGTGTGACTCCCTAGTCTGCCCTCCTTCAAAACCGCCATAAAAGAGCACCTGCAAGTCTTCTAGCATGCCAAATGAAATGACCCCCCACTGTTTTTCTGTCAATATACTTTTAACCCATTCAATCCGGGAACCCATGCTACAAATGTCTTCTAAATCTTAACTGGTTTCTGAAAGAAATATGTTGCTATATCAGTGGTTCCCAAACTTTTTCATGTCAAGGACCCCCAAAATGATATGTATTTGGCCACGGACCCCCATCTCAAAATATTTTGCTCCAGTCAGGGACCCCCCCAGAAGCAAGGATTTGAGTTACAAATGTTCGCTTAAAAAAATATAGGCCTGTATATTCAAAGATTTGCACAAATTTCACGAAAAAAAAAATAAAGCAGATCTACAAGCTCATAGTGCGGCACTCGAGCCTGCATATCTGCTATTTTTTAATAGCCAAAAACATGACACAGATGCGTTCCCGGATTGAATGGGTTAATGCTCCTAGTATTGATCTTGTATGGTATGAATACGTAGGACCACAATGGAAACAAGTCCTCAGGGCTTTTTTGTGTTATCTTTTTAGCATCATTGTATAACTGTCCCTCTGTACTTTTTTGCAAACTGTTAATAAAGTATTCAACCAGACCAATTCAATCAGACGGACCTTCTGACGTCTCCTGGAACTTGTCGCTGCTCTTCTTCTTCCTCCACTTCCAGGGCTTAAAGATCTTGCCCAGGGTGGAGAACTTGCCCTTACGCTTGGGGGGAGGGGTCCCGTCGCCCGTGCTGCCCCCCCCCTCGCCCCCCGGTGTGCCGTGCTGCTGCTGCTGCTCAACTTCATCATCTGCAAGGGGGAGAGAGAGAGAGAGAGAGAGAGAGAGAGAGAGAGAGAGAGAGAGAGAGAGAGAGAGAGAGAGGTGGGTTTTTAAACCACTTGAACCTTATCTTTAACTCTATGACTTGAACCCTGTAGTCCGGTGGTTCTAAAAGTGGGGTACGGGGACCCCCAGGGGTCCTTGAGGGGATTCCAGGGGGTCCCCAGATAAATTATTGATATCCAAATGGAACCAAATGGACCCTTATGTGGCTGTAACTCTAGAGTGTACAAATGGAACCAAATGGACCCAAATTAGCAAGTGAGCTTATAGAAAATCACATTTTCTGTACGGTATCATTGTACAGCAAAGTATAATACAGGGTTAAGTGGTTAGTCAATTTAGTACATTTTCCCCTCTCGATTCATTGATTTTAATACAAAATAATAATAACTTCTTCTCGATAATTTGATTAACCTACATGAACAATATCAAGTCAGTTATTGTTTCTAAACGTCAATTACGATATATTTTCGGTAAATTACCCAGCCCCAGCTTGTCCATTGGCTATTTTCTGCGAAGACATTTAGTGTAGAGTATAAACAGGGGAGGGTCTAGTATAGAGCCCTTGGGAATCCGGTCAACTAAGTATAGGGTTTAAGTGGTAAAAAAAAAGAAGACTAATCCACGGCCTGGGAAGCGTCAGACTTCTTTGCACAATGTTGAAATTAATTCGGAATGTTCCTGATTTGCGCGGAAATGTTCAAATTAGGAACAGATCAACAGACAAAGACAATAACGATCAACAGTCGAACTCAAATCTGTCTGCCGTTGAACTCGAAACTGTTTTGTCCCAGTTTTATCTTGCGCTTAAATAATGCATTTCTCAAAGGATCTAAATCACATTAAAGCTGCACTATGTAACTTTCCTCTCCTTCCCCGGATTTGAACATGGTTTCCTGTGCTGACAGTCCTGACGTGTTTTACCATTGAGCTAATAGAGCCTGCCTGCTTGCTCAGGGGATACATTTAATCTTGATCTTCAGGTCAAAATTCATGTCAGAGCCTGTGTCTAGGTGAGACATGACCTTTGACACGATCTAAATGTCTCAATAGAAGAGCAGGGAGACAAAATACAACCATAAGTTATAATGTATGAATATACTCTACCATACGGATTGGACAGAATTGTATAATATTCATTATAAAAATTGACATAGTGCCGCTTTAAGTCTTTCTTTTAAAATATAGAAGAGTAATCGTTTATTACAAGGCTAGCTTGTATATGCATTCTTAATAAGAGATTGATTTGTGCACTTTTCTAACTTTGCTCTTGGAGAAAAGAAACAAATTGCGGTTTGGGGTTTGAGGTCACATGACCGCTGCTTTGGTATGGTCTCCATCATGACTGGACCGTCGTCATGACTACAACACCAACAGGCACTCCTGGTATTTCCAGAACAGAGCTGCAGTTTTCTTGCCGATACGTGAACTGACCCCTTCCCTGCCCTCTCACTAAAGAGAGGGCAGGTTACATAGCATGTTATGTAGACAAATACCAGGTTCATGTGTAGACCTGGCATCCTATAGTGTGTAGTTTGAGTGTACAGATCGTTTTTTTATATATATTATACTGTTTTGACTCATGATAGGTTCTTGGTTTACCTATGATCCTACATTAGTATTTCTGTGCATTGTATTACCTTGTGTTTTCCTTGCTTACTGTAAATCACTCTGGATTAAGAGCGTCCGCTAAATGCCTAAAATGTAAATGGTAAGAACAGAAGTTTGTCACAATTATTACACAATAGCCTAATCGCAATATTTTTTTGTATAATTGCCATAATTGTTTCCATGTTGAAAACTTTTGAAAAAATTGTGTATAGAAAATTGTTTTAATTTGATTTGAAAGTATAAAGTTATTAAATAGGTCATTTCTTTGTATATTTAAGTCATTTGTCATTTCTGCTCTGTGGAATTTCTGTTTACAAAGCCTAAAAGCCAAATACAAATAAAAATGAATTTCTATGTTCCAATGTTCAACGTCAAAAACACAATTAAAATTGTTAATTAGTAATGATAATAATGTTTGTGTCCGTGTCCGGGTAGCTCAGTCAGTAGAGCTTTCGCCTTTGAACCACAAGGTCATGGGTTTGATCTCGGGCACCGCCAACTCAGCATGTGCGTAGCACGGCTTGGTGCTGCCAAGTCGTGCGGTAAGTAATGGGAGCTGATGGTAAGTGTGTGGCGCTCCACCTCAGCAATCCATACGCGGGATAGACTCCCGCAATCTCGGCTGATACCGACCTCTCCAGCCTACAGTACTTACTGATCGTGACAGCCCTAAGGAGAAAAAGATTATGTTCATTAAGACCGTTATTTATCTTAAAGCAGCTAGCTCTCTGGGATGGTGTGTGTGTCTTGGCCCGGCCTGGGGGTTTGCTAAGGAGTCATGAACTCCTCCATGGTCAACGGGAGGAGGAGGAGGTGAGATCCCACGTCCGTTGGCGCCCTGCCAGAGCTTCCCACACTCCAGTGTTCACATTCCACAGTTGGGGGGGGGGGGGGGGGTCCCTTATCAGCCTTCCACCACGCACATGGACGCAATCACGCAGACAGTGCACACATCTGTACCATGTCTCCATACATAGGACTGTCATGATCATGACATTTTAGATCACGATTAATTGTTATACAAATAATTGAGATTAATGATTTAATTGTGCTTTTGACATTGAACACTGGAACATATGAATAGTTGCTGTCAGCCAGAAACGTCTTAGCTAACTTTAGGTCATAAATTAATGCATTACTTTATCATACTTCCACGTCACACAAAGGCATCAAAAGTAGCAGAAACGCGACACGAAGCAACGCGTTTCGAGCTTGTCGATCTGCAATTTATGCTCCTTTTGAATTTGTATCCTAAAAAGTTACTGTTTTGGACATTATGGAAGTTTCCACCCAACAGCGACAAAATATATTTTCTTTTTTAGGCTTAGTAAACAAAGGGCAGATATGACAAATACCTTAAATCTACAAAGAAATGAATGACAATGACCGGTACCAATGATAAACAATGTACTACGGCCAAAATAGTTGCGATGTGACGTAATACTGAGAGCTTGCAAAACGTCTATTTCCGGCATTTTCCAACCGGTGAATTTATTCATACGAATTTAAACGATTCCGACGATCGGCATGCAAGAACAATTGCGATTATCTCGAAGAAGAATTGCCATCAGGACAGGTGATTATGTCATGATTTTGACAGGCGTATCGTATCCACACACACATTCCAACGAATACCAACGCAGCCAAAAGCGTTCACAGAGAACCTGCTGCTGAGGCCTGACCTCTGCTCTAAAACGCCATTGTGCCAGGGAGGACTGACAGCTAACTGACAGGCTGCTGAGCTCAGGACGGCCAGCTGTGAGGGAGCCAGCTCTCCCAGGGCTGCATGGGACCGCTGAACTCAGCAACAGTGGGGGAAATAAAGTATCCAAGTACATTTACTCATAAATCAATAAACATGTAGTTTTGTCCAATCTGTATGGTAGTGAATGTTAATACAGCATAACTTATACAATTGGGGTGTTTGTATTTTGTCTCCCTTCTACTGAGACATTTAGATCGAGTCAATTTATCCCCTGAGCAAGCACGCAGGCTCCATTAGCTGAATGGTAAAAATGTCAGGACTTGCACTGGAAACCAGGTTCAAATCCGGGGTAGAAGAGGAAAGTTACATAGTGCTGTAAGTAAAAAAGATTACGTACTCTTCTCTTACTTTGAACATTTCCATTTTGTGATACTTTATACTTCTTCTAATCTGCACTACATCTCAGAGGCTAATATTTCAGCTTTTTCCAATTATTAGACATATTTAGTAGATAGTTACTTTAGATTTAGATTATTATTACAAAACTTAAGCCCTATCTCATACTTCAGCTATTTGAAAATTAGGTGATCTACGCGTTGGGGTTGTGACTTGTGAGAGAAATAATAATTGACTGTAATGTATTTTTTATACATTTTATAATGTTTACTTGTGGTACTGTAAGTATATTTTGATTCCAATACTTTTATAAAATGCTGAATACAGGGCAGTTTTACTCGCAACAGAGTATTTCGTGGTATTGTTACTTTTAACATAAAAAAAAAAAGTATTTCTTTCAGCAGTGCTCAGCAGACATAATATTTACCAGGCAGCACAGACGGAGAGAGAGAGAGAGAGAGAGAGAGAGAGAGAGAGAGAGAGAGAGAGAGAGAGAGAGAAAGAGAGAGAATGGGCCTGAGGAGGTAGAGCACCCAGCCCTGTGCCTCACACAGGATGTCCTGGCGACAAGAGCTGGTTCCCACAACACAATTCTGGTCAAAACACACACAATGCCCGCTAAACCCACCTGACAGACAGACAGGCCCGCTGGACAAAATGCACTTTATGAGAACGAAGCAACGCTGCTGTCCTGCTGTGTGGACGTTTGTGTTGTGTGTTTTTTTTTTGTCAGAGCAAATTAAGCAAAATGTCATCGGGTCTAACGACAAGAACAACAAAGACAGGGTTTAACCCATTTAAACCGTTTTCTGAAAGAATTGTGTTGCTACTGTATATCGCTGTTGTTGGAGTTGGGGGACATGCATGCATGAATATGTATTTGGTGGATATACGGTGTCCCACACTACAATACACATACACACACAAACACACACGCACACACACACACACACACACACACACACACACACGCGCACGCACACACACACACACACACACACAGGCACAGGCACACACAGTTCTAGACAGCTGACCACTTTGGTGCCGTGCCAGAAAAATAATAAATAGTTGAAGATTCTTTTTCACTTGGTGCTACAGGCTGACTTTCGGGTCACACAATGCTTGACAGAAGCGTCTCTACCTGGAAGAGGGCTGCTGCTCAGTGTCCAGCTTCGGCGGCGGCGCGACTTGAGGCAGCATGCCATGGAGGAAACCCCTCAAACCTCCTGTCCTCCAGAACAGAGATGCCCCCCAAAGGCACACCATTCATTCAAGGGAACGATTAAAACCACAAATATCCAAAAAAGGCCAGGAGCTTTTATAAGCACTGCTCAAACTATACGGCAGACAGACAACCAACCAACTCGGGGGATGCTGAGCTCGGGGGGGCAGTAGTGTGTGTGTGTGTGTGTGTGTGTGTGTGTGTGTCTACTCCGAAACCATGGAAATCCAAGCCCCTAACGGCACGGTAGAAACTTGAGAATCCAGCCCAGCTGACAAAACATCCACATTATGCATCGCTTAGAGGCAGGCAGCTCCTTCTGATCCCACTGAGCCCATGGTTCTCCTACACGGCAGTGCTTGGCGGAGCAGCATGCCTCTGGACAGAGTGAGAGTGTGGTTCAGCTCCAGCTGAAAAACCACTGATCCAGGGCAGGGATAAGGTCCTGGCAGGGCGGGGATAAGGTCCTGGTTAGGGCAGGGATAAGGTCCTGGCAGTGCCAGCCAGGCTAGCACGCTGCCACAGCGATCACTCCCGGGAGGTTGACGATCACAGAGGGCTCGATCCAAGAAGACGGAGGCGCGCTCCGCATGGGAAAGACAAAGAAGTTGACCTTATCTGGAGAAGGCTTGTATGTACGTCGGCTAATTGACCGCATGTATTCGACCGCCTCCGGCTCCTCAGGAAAAAGAATCTTGAGGGAGGAGGAGGCCCGGCTGGATAAAGCTGGCCTGGTATGCTGCTGACGACGGCCTCGAGTCTCTGAGGCTCCTAAAGGGCTTCCTCACAGATAACGCCGAGAGAGGGAGTTCTGTCACGTCATTGTCTCACAGAGTGGAGGTCCAGTGTGGGTCGGCTCTCTGGCTGCCTGCAGCTGTGTGACTCGGGAACACACGGGGTGGGTGGAGGTGGAGGGCGGGGGGGCTGGAAACACAGGGAGGAAACGGTACTCCACCCAGAGAACAAAGACAACCTCTTCCCCTCACACAACACAACCATACTCACACACAACACACACACACACACACACACACACACACACACACACACACACACACACACACACACACACACACACACACACACACACACACACACACACACACACACACACACACACACACACACACACACACACACACACACACACACACACACACGCACGCACAGCTCATGGAAACTGGGGCACTGGATGCGTCATGTACTGTATTATATGGATAAGACAGTGGTTCTCTGGACCCCTAAATTGATAACGTATTTGGCCGCGGACCCCCCATCTGAAAGGATTTTGTACCAGGGACCCCCATAAGCGAAGATTTGTGTTAAGACTTTACAAAATGATTCCAAGTTTTAAAAAAATGTAAAAAAAATCAAAATAAAAAAGCATATCTATAAGCCGACACAGGCGCGTTGTGAGCTTGTAGCTTGTTGTTCTACTAGCCAAATTATGGGGTTAAAAAAAACTGTTCAAATGTTTCAGAGTTTGCCGGGGACCCCCTGGAACCCCCTCAAGAAAACCCCTGGCTGCAGGGTCTCCGGACCCCACTTTTGAAAACCAGCAGTACACAGACATCAATGAAACTAATAATCATTGTTTCATAGTGGCAGCTTATTGAGACTGGCAACGTTCAGAGGAGGAGGTTTGGATTGTAAATTCGACTCAAGAGGTTCCGTCATCAGCATTCTATTCACACGCTCTAATCAGTGTCTTTTTTTTAACTTAGATAAGGCTTTCCTCCAATCAGGAAACAGGGGCCAGACATGACAGACAGGGCCCTGGAGTGGGGGGGCGGAGCTGCTGCTGCAGTGAGGACCTCCCCCCTCGAAGCCACACCCACTACACCCTTCTGTCAGACATCTCCCACACCCCTCCACTAAGACACACCCCTCCACTAAGACACACCCCTCCACTAAATGCCCTGTCAGGACGGAGTGGAGCTCCATGATTCAGAAAGTCACACATTTAAAAACCCCAGCATTGTGGGGGGAAAACTTGTAGCAGAATATAGCCGATCTGCAAGCTCGCATCGCTTGTAGATCGGCTATTTTCTGCGAAGATATCTAGTGTAGACTAGAGCGAAAACAGTAAAGTCAATAGGGTAGAGCCCTGAGGGACTCCGGTCAACGCAGTAAAAGGTTTAAATGATTAAATAAGAGGCATTGTTGTTGTTGTTGTTGTTGTTTTAAGAGCCCAGCCCCCAGCCATCCTGCCAGTCAGTCCTATGGAGGAATTTATAAAACGGAAGGCCGACACGGGCATCAGTACAAGGGCCGTCACCAGAGGGGATTGTGAGGTGCAGTCTAGACGCACAGCCTTTGCGCAAAATTCCTTTTCAGTTCAAGGAAGCGCAATTTGGAACAATCTACCCACTACCATAAGAGTCCATCCTTTACATCTTTTAAGGTCCAACTAAAAGGATCACGGACAATGATTTTTTTTTACTGTTGCTTTTTTCTCTTCTGTTTGTACCCTTTTAGTGATGTTTATATGTGCTCTTTTTTTAACGTTGCTTGCTTTCTGTATGGGGGCAACGGATGGAAATGAGCATTCTTGCTAAATCCGGCGTAATTACATTGCATTGTATGTGTGGTGTTCATAAATATGTGCTGTCCTTCCCAAGTAAACGTATAAATAAATAATTTCAGTCAGTCAGTCAGTCAGTCAGTCAGTCAGACAACCAGCTGCCCGAATCCCTTACATAAGAGTCTGCAGTTGGGAAATACCTACATCCACATGTAGCCTATAAATGCCCCCCACCACCCCCCCCCCCCCCCCCCGCTACTGCCGCCAGCTCGCATTATGACATGTAATCTGCTTGATTGGAGGCACACAGAGGTTACAGAGCA
>NC_137605.1:13650203-13680203 GCF_963280865.1 Gymnoscopelus braueri
TACTTAAGTACAATTATGTCAGTTTTTTCGGTACTTTATACTTCTACTCCACTATACATCTCAGAGGCACTTCTTCTTTTTTTTTTACTCCACTACAGTTATTTGAAAACTTTAAGTAACAAGTTACTTTGTACATTTACATTTTATTACAAAAAACACTTAAGCCCTATTTCATACGTTGTTCAATTCTAAGATACAGATCTACAAGCTGACTAACGTGTCGCATCGTGACGTGTTGTGTGTGAGCTTGTAGATCAGCTATTTTCGAACAAGCTCTGCAAATTATGGAAAAGCTTTTTAGCACTTTTACTTTGGTACTTTAAGTATATATTTTGATGCCGATACTTTTGTACTTCTACTCAAGTAAGTAGAAGTACTAAAGTAGTACAAGTTTTTTTTTACTCTGCTGTAACAGAGTATAATAGTCTCTGTCGGGTGGAAAGCTCATATGTCCAAAACTGTTACTTTTCAGGATTCTAATTCAAAAGCATCAAAAGTAGCAGATCTACAAGCTCAAAAAGCGTCTTGTTTCAAGCTTGCAGATCTGATACTTTTGACACTTTTGTGTGACGCTGTAGTGTGATCAAGTTGGGCGTTCATTTACGAATTAACAAAATATGGAGATAAGAGGTTTCTGCCCGACAGCAACAATATTTATATTGTATGTCATTGTTACTTTTAATTAAGTAAAACATCTGAGTAATTCCTCCCCGGCTCCACCATCCTCCGCCCCCTCCCTCCCTCCCTCCCTCCCTCCCCTTCCCTCCCTCCCCTTCCCTTCCAAAATTGTACTTAAGTGCAGTACTTGAGTAAATGTACTTAGTTACTTTCCACCACTGGGGAGCTGCGACCCTCCCTCCCACTTTGGCTCTAGGAGCAGGTCAGCACTCACAGAGGGAATGCCTACCATTCCTGGGCAAAAGACTGCTTATGTTTTCAATTTGTTGTGTGTGCGTGTGTGCGTGTGTGTGTGTGTGTGTGTGCGTGCGTATTACTATACTTGTGAGGACCAAACGTCCCCACAAGTATAGTAGAATATGAGAAATAGATGTTGTGAGGACCATTGTCTTGGTCCTCACAAGAGAAATTGTTCTTTTATGGTTGAAAAAAATATCTTTTGAGATACGTTTACAAGTAGAAAAAGATTCAGGTTGGGGTTGGGTTCAGGATTAGACCTTTAGAGGTCAGGTTTAGGGGGTTGGGGTTAGATTTTCCCCTATTTTATATACTTAGTTGTGTGGCGATGTCAAACACTGGAAAATAGCCGATCTACAAGCTCACAACGTGTCGCAGCGCCACGTTGTGAGCTTGTAGATCTGCTATTTTTCGGCTTTAGATATCGGCTTTAGATATCGGCTTTAGATTTTCGGCTTTAGATATCATAAATCAATCATGAAATAGGGTTCCTAAAATGTTGATGTCCTCACAAGTATAGTAATACAAACGTGTGTTTGTGTGTGTGTGCGCGTGTGCGTGTGTGTGTGTTTAACACGTGTGTTTGTGTAGTCGTGTAGCACGAAGGAGGGAGAAGAAGAACAGCCCCGGCAAGAGGCTGAGTGAGTCATGTGATCTGAACGCCATGCAGACGGAGGTCATGGCAGGTTAAATGAGGATGTTTTAAAGCGGGGGGGCCAGTGATTCTGCAGGTTATTACATTCCCATCATGGCACTGAGCAGACATTCTGCGCGGTGACTGACTACCTACAGTATGCCATTATTCATACCTTAGAAGTCCTATGGCACACGATACGTGTTATTCATACCGCCGAATGAGCCAGACGGAGATAAGCGATGAAGTTCAATAGGTTGATAAAACATTTCGTCTCCGTCGGGGTGGAAACCTCATATGTCCAAAACCTTTCAGGATTAAAAAAAATATATATATATAGCAAAAGTAGCAGATCTACAAGCTCGAAACGCGTCGCTTGTGGATCTGCTACTTTTGATGCTTTTATGTGACGCTGTATTACGATCAAGTAGGGGCGTTAATTTACGAAAAAACAGTTAGATTATGGAGATAAGAGGTTTCTGCCCGACAGCAACGATTTAAAAAGGCAACCCTAGAGGTGTGAGACGTCTGGGTGTCACCCCCCTTTGGAGACTGGCGTTCAGATCTTCCACGGTGCATCACTGTAGTGGCGCTGTACAACAGCCCCGCTTCAGGTTTTCTTTTGGCCTATAACTCTTGAACCATAGGTCGTAAAATCACCCCCCCCCCCCGGATTGCTTGGGATCATCATGATGCGACAATGTTTTTCTCTGGAGTAATGTGATTAAGATGTATCCGTCAGATTTTCCATATTCTATTCCAATTGGAGACTGACTTCCAAAGTTTTGTTTGTCCTAGGTATAGGCAACCCTGCACTCCGAGACGCGTTGTCACATCTCATTTGGTGTGTGTTTCTTCTTTTGTCGTTTTCAGCACCCTCTGCCGGACACCGTCACAGACAGAGTGACATAGTAAAGACAGCACTGTTACAACAGCTTGTGGCTCAGTTACAAGTGGCTGTAAAGTGGGCAGAGGGGGGCGGGACAACGCGATATGAAAGCGAACGAGAGGGACGGTCCAAATCCATCCTTGATCGTCGTTAACGAGGTAAAGCTTAACGAGGTAAAGGACGTGAAGGTCAGGTGGATCTTGGAGGAGGCGTGCCTGCCGCCTGCCTCAGTCTCAACCACTCCCGCAACAAGTGAATTATGGCGAGAGCGAAGACATCACAATGCATTCTAGCAGAAGAATTACAGCCGCTATTACCAGAGGGAGAGAGGTCAATGAACTCGTTAAAAGGAGGAATGGAGGAGCTCTCTATTAGAGCAGCCTCCTCCCCTCTTCCAGTCGGAGGAGCGCTAATGGCCGACCACGCCGCCCGTTCACGGCGCGCCGTGCATTTATCACACCGCACCCTTTTCTCTGAGAGCATCTCCAAGTCTCTTATCGCAGTGGTTCTCAAACTTTTTCATGTCAAGGACCCCCAAAAGGCTATGTATTTGGCTGCGGTTTCGGTTTCGGCATAGTTTTACTGAGGTTACGTTTAGGAATACCTGATGGCGATTTTTTTGGCCGGATTTGACCCGGGGCGAACATTCTTGTATTCCTAGGGGTTCGAACTAATCTAAATCGATTCAATTTAATCGATTATAAATAATACAATATTAATCGATTAATAATCCCCCAAAAATAGGAAAATAGGCATCTACAAGCTTCACAACGCATTGTGATGTGAGACGTTGTGAGCTTGTAGATCTTCTGTTTTCTTTTTCTTTTTTTGGCAGAACAACGTTGTATAAAATGATGCTTAATAAGTTGTAAATCAATACGTTGATATATGGAAACAATAAAAAAATATAAAAAGAAATACACTTCTTGCGGCTTCAAAGAAAGTAATCAATTGAACAATCGCTAACAAATTAATAGATATTTGCAGCCCTACTTTTGCCCAAGGAGCTTTTTGGGCTCCGAACTGGGGATGACCACCCTCTGTAAACTAGGTGGTGATGTTAAAATGTTTCAAATATATTCCATTTGAAAATAGCAGATCTATGCGACGCGTTGTGGGCTTCTAGATCGCCTATTTTCAAATAGCCTATGGATATAAGTGCTCATGTGGCCTATAGTCGCTTCTTTTGGGCTTGTTTTCATAGAATCGGTTGCTTATTTCTCTCGCTAAATCTGGCAACAGTGGTCATTATGCGTCTTTTAGATGACAGTGTGTTTCTGAGTGTCGGAGCAGCCAGCGTTCTAACGCTGTTTCTAAACATGGAGGGCTGGAGAGAGTGTGAGACAAGCAGCTATAGCGTTCCTTTTTTCTTCCCTGTTGCCCCACATACAGGCTCCACAACCGGGCCGGCTTCCAAAGAGAGAGAGAGCTGGGCCAAACCGCATGAGCCCAGAACCTACCGGCCTGACCTGGATAACAGACTGGGCCAGGGCAGGGATGAGGTGTACTGCGCACGCACACACACACACACACACACACACACACACACACACACACACACACACACACACACACACACACACACACACACACACACACACACACACACACACACACACACACACACACACACACACACACACACACACACACACACACACAGCTGTCGGGCAGAAACCTCTTATCTCCATATTTGAACTTTTCATGTTTTTTCTTAATTAACGCACTTTTCGAGCTTGTAGATCTGCTACTTTTGAATTTGAATCCTGAAAAGTAACAGTTTTGGACATTATGAGGTTTCCACCCGACAGAGACGATATGCATGAACCTGAACGCATGCACGTGCACATACACACAAACGCGCACGTGCACACACACAAAGGGTCCTATTCTATAGGGAGGAATGAGAACCGTATGGAGGTACTACAAAGAGGCAGGTCACTACTGAGAGTGTGCATGAGAGCATACGTAGCATACGTATAAATGACTTCCTATTGTTTTTCAAGGCGTTTAAGAAAAGATTACCGTAACATTTTGTTTTAATATCAATGCTATTTTATCAATGCAATCTTTATGTTTTGCCAACTATTTGTGGACCCACGTGCAATACCCTCACGGCCCACAGGTTGCAAATGGCTGGTCTTTCTAGAAAATCAATTGCTGTGTAGACCTTAAGTGGCAAATAAAACTCGGCAGAGAGAGACGAGACAGCCCCATAAACACCTACCGGTCCATTGCACACAACAAACCACAACCACCATCACCATGGCAGGACTGAACTCACCACGATTTTCCATTACAGAGTCTGACACACAACGACCAACGGTTCCTGAAAAGAAGAAGAAAAACAAACAACATGATTAGCCTCCGGTTTGATGTAAGACACATGCTAAGCTAACCCCAGTGAGGCCAACCAAAGTGTTGACACACCATCGTTTCGCGCACAATTTCACCAGTAATGTACGTTGGTCTCGTCTTTGGTGAAGAAGACATTTCCACACATCGTCTCTGTCGGGTGGAAACCTCATATATGTCCAAAAATGTTACTTTTCAGGATTCAAATTTGAAAAATGGCAAAGGTAGCAGATCTGCTGCTGTTGATGCTTTTGTGTGACACCGTAGTATGATCAAGTAGGGGATTAATTTACGAAAAAACACAAGAAGTTAAAATATGGAGATAAGAGGTTTCTGCCCGCCAGCAACGATGTGGCTTGCATTCTGAATTGAAATCTTAGTTGCCGAGTCCACCAAGATGTTTTTTTTCCTGGGCGCATGCAGCCTTATGTTTTGAATTGTTTACAAAGGGAGCACGTTTTTTAGGAACCCAGCGGTGTGGTGCTTAGGGTTGGGATCCTTTAGGATTTTAACGATTCCGGTTCCTTAGCGATTCCCTCTTAATGGTCCGATTCCTTAACGGTTCCCTTTAAACTGATTCACTGCCAATCACGTAGATCTACGCGAACCTATTTAAAGCCGCCACGTGCCAATCGCGTAGATCTACGTGAACTAAACAAATTATAATAATAATTGAAATGAAAATACCTCTGGCAGTTAATGGGTTAACGATTCCTAGATATACCTCAATGGTTCTTAAAATGAGGTACAGGGACCCTCTGGGTTACTTGAGGGGGTTCCAAATGGAACCTTAACTCTTTAACTGCCAAAAACGGGAATTCCCGTCCGATGGCTCTATGGCTATCATGGCCAATGACGGAAAGACGGAAATATTAAAAAAAAAATTATTATTATTATTATTATTTATTTATTTATTTTTTTATTTTTTTTTGGGGTTATCTCAAAGGAACTAGGAGATAACGCTATCCAAAAAATTGCTGCTACATTCACTTCAATGTTAAAAAACAAACGGAGGAAAAATGCACCTTTTTCCTGGCACTGGGACGACACAGTCTGAAATAAGTGTGGCAGTGAAAGAGTTAATGGTCTGTAACTCTGATAGTGGTGGTCCTTGAAATTAGAACATTTGAGAACCACCAGTATTGTAATTGTATAGCAGACGTGAAGTCCACACACCAGCTCTGACAGTGTGATAACCGTTCCAAAAGTGATGGAACCGCACAGCCGAGCGCATCACTGAATGTCAACTTCCCAGTTTGGAGGAGCTGTACACCCAGCGCTGCCTCAGGAAATCCCTGAGGGTCATCAAAGACCCCACAACACCCCCGTAACAGTCTGTTCGTACTGTTGCCATCAGGGAGGTATCAGAGTCTCAAAGCTGGCACAATAAGCAGACTGAAGAACCGTTTCCTCCCCCAGGCTATAAGACTGCTAAATAACAAAAAACTATGAACATCTTCTGTGATATTACGGCCTTGTATGCTGATCTGGGTCAACAGTTTTTAACCTTTTTAACCGTGCTGAAGTATTGTTATTTATGTACCGTTTTTATTGTTGTGTATTATGGAGCACCACCAACCTAAGTTTTTCACAGTGCACGTACTTGTACATCCTTGTGACAATAAATCTCTTGAATCTTGGTACCATGTGTACACTCTCAGAGTTACATGTCAGGTATTTGCAGTGCACTGAATACGTACGCTGCAGAAAGTCATCGGGCTCAGATGGTAGTGGTCCTCAGCAGCAGTGGGACGGGTGGTTCTTCAGGTCGGCTACAGTCTGACTCTGCACCCATCATCTCTAACCCCTCTGACAAAACAAACAAACAAACACAAACAAAGCAGAATGAGACCACAGTTATTCATATGATACTGATTCTATTACGGTTGCTCAGATCATGATTTTCCAGGCCGATACGGATCACCGGTTCTATTCGTCAGGATCGGCCAACACCGTTACCGATAATGATTTTTAACCCATTAAGACCGGGAACGCATCTGTGTCATTTTTAAGATGTCTTTGGCTATTCAAAAATAGAAGATCTACAAGCTCAAAGCGCGGCACCAAGTGCCGTGCTATGAGCTTGAGCTTGTAGATCTAGAAAATGTGTGCAAATCTTTGAATATATTCTTAAAGCGAACATTATTTGTAACTCAAATCTTTGCATCTGGGGGGTCCCTGGAACGACATATTTTGAGATGGGGGTCCGCGGCCTAATACATATAATTTTGGGGGTCCTTGACATGAAAAAGTTATTATCATATTATATTATAGCAACATACGTTTTTTTTTTTTTTTTCAACTGTTAGGATTTAGAAGACATTTGTAGAATCCCCAAAAGAAAAGATTTGAGTTACAAATGTTCGCTTTAAAAATATATATATATTCAAAGATTTGCACACATTTTCATGAATTTTCAAAAACAGCAGATCTACAAGCTCATAGCGCGGCACTCGGTGCCGCGCTATGAGCTTGTATAGCTGCTATTTTTGAATAGCCCAAATATATCTAAAAATGACACGGATGCGTCCCCGGTCTTAAAGGGTTAAAAAAGAAAAGCTACTACTGTATCTGTACAGGTTGTCTCTTCTTAGAATGGTCTTGACCCTTTATTGTTTATGATTGATGACACTGTCTTTGCATAGACTTGTGGTTTGATTATGTGTGCCTGTTATTAAACACTCATTACACTCTTGATTGAATAGGCCCTCCAAATATTATTCAGTACATATCAACTATTATATATACAGTATGCTTCAATATATAGTATATCAGGCACATTCTAAGTGACACACTTTGAATTTGGTAAGCCCTATTTGAATTAAAACAAGAAATGATAAAAGGGCTGATTTTCTTTTTAAATTTGACCGATCACCAATCAAGTTATTTGGAATGAAGAATCGGGCCGATTTATATTGGTGGCTAGGCCTGTCACAATTATTACATAACCGGCTAATCGCAATTACTTGAGATAATCACAATTATTTTGCATAATCGTCAAAATCGTTTCCATGTTAAAGAAAATTCAATATTTTCCAAAAATAGCACAAATAGCAGATCTAAAAGCTTACAACGTGACACGTTGTAAACCTGCAGATCAGCTCCACTATTTTCATATTTTTCTGAAAGTATAAAACTCTTTGTAAATGTAAGTTATTTGTCATATCTGCTCTGTGGAATTTTGTATTACGAGGCAAATAGAAAAATAAATTGGATTCATTTGTTCAATAATTGTTGTCCAATGTTCAATGCCAAAAAAACTATTAAATCGTTATCTCAATCATTTGTCTGACAAATAATCGAATAAATAATCAACTTAAATGTTGTCATAGTGACAGCCCTATTGGTGGCCGACAAATCAGAGCGCCCCCTAGCTTCTGTACCGAGTCAGGGAACAGTAATGAAATATTAATGTGTGAGCAATGGACTGTGTAGGTATCATCATCCACTATAAACAACCTTATCAAACATTTAGCACAGTGTGTGGGACTGGAGGAGTCAAGCACCACGGCCTCAGGGGGCCTCCTTCTTGCTCCATTTAGGCGTGAGGAGGTCTTTCAAAGTGAAGGAAGGTGTTTCTCCATTTTTGGGTCATGGCCCAAAACGTGGGATATATTTGCGAGACGGGGTCATTCACCGAGGGGACGAGGGAACATTGTGTTATGTCGTATATATTTGATCCCAAGTGACATGGAGCACCGCTGCCATACTGGACTGGACACTACAGAAGGACTAGTGCTCATATTTAGGCCTGTCACAGTTATTACCAGGGGTGCACATAAATGGTGCGCAGGTGCGCATGCGTCGTCAAAATGCATGCTGCGCGGCACATCAGACGAAGGGAAGCGCTTTCGCGTACCAACAGCTGGGACCGCTGGGACAGGAATTTACTTCCTGAAGCCACACTCACACAATCACGCTAAAGCATGCGTCGGCCCCATACACAGCCATTAGGCGCAGGGGGAGGGGACGCATGCTGCACGTGATTGTGTGAGTGTGGCCTCGAATCCTGACACACAGACACAGTCAGTCGCACGCAGCACGCTGCTGGCTGTGTTACAGGCACTCGTCACCGATGATGAACGCACCGTGATGGTGCAAAATATGCCGTGAACGTCCCAATCTGGCGGATAAAAACAGCGCAGCACAGGGCACCAACCTTGGTGGGGGCACCAAATGAAGAAAAGAAAAACGACGAAAAACAGAGGAATTTAGAAGCAGGGCGCTACAACATTGAAACGCGCTGGTGAAGCGTCCTTTTTTCTCGAGCACCCCCCCCCCGTTGACAAAACGGTCCCGGGGGGCACCGAACTGGGTCAAAAAAGTTATGTGCACCCCTGGTTATTACATATAATCGTCTAATTCAGATACTGGTAATCGCAATTATTTTGCATAATCGTTTCCATGTTTTCAAATATATAAAAAAAAAAACAGAAATAGCAGATCTACAAGCTTACAACGTGTCACTTTCGTGACACGCTGTAAGCTTGTAGGACCCTAGTCCTATCCAAGGAAATCAATGCTATTATATAAAGAAAAGCAAATGTGCAACGCATCCATTGACCCAGAGAGCAGAAGGCTCACATGCTAGCTTAGGGGCCTTGTCAACAGAAAGTGTGTTTGAGTGGAGGAGCGCTTTGGATTATCATCTTGTCCTCCAGAGCACTTCTTACTAAGCGCGCACAGGAATGTTTATTGATGCCTGCCACAGTCAAACTTATCAACCGTCGTTGTGCCCAAACAATCGTGTCATCTGCGTTATTTGCACAAATTAGCCTAGCTGAAACAACGGTAGACATGGGCTTCTCATGATTATTGTGCTAACGATTCAAATTCAGGTCATAAACGACCAGGTTGTCAGACACAGCCAGGAGGGCTAAAACGTGACACTGATGAGCGGTTGCTCCTCTTCGCCGAAAGTTCAACAGTTTTTCTGTCAAGAAACGCTGGACGCTGAAACTTGAGGCTCTGGGAAGACGAGCGCTGCCTCCAGCACGTCTTTACTATAGAATCGTATGGCAGAAAGGCTCTGGGCTGCCAGCAAAAAAAACAAAAACCTTTCTGTGGACACGGCCCCTTACAGTGTAGCAGCGGTGTTCATTTTGACACCAAATTTGTATTTAGTTTCAGTGATCTGATTTTTCCTTCTCGTTTTAGTCTAGTTTTAGTCAACTATATAGATCTACGGTTGATTTTGTCGACAAAAACGTATTTTGGCGGGCCTTGATGGCGTTGTAATGCCTGATTTACACTTGGCTGCGTGCCGAAAATAGCCGATCTACAAGCTCACACCGTGTTGCGCTGCGACATGCTGTGAGCTTGTAGATCTGCTATTTTCAGAGCGCAACACCCCGAATGCAACCAAACATAAAATGACTTGTCTTACAGTTCTACTGGATCTCTTCTCCATTAGTCACTCCAGCTAACATTATAGTATAGTTTTTATTTGTTGACGAAATTGTCAATATATTTAGCTTAGTTTTTATTTATTTAGTTTTCTCAGTGAAAAAAGGTAGTCGACGAACATTTTTCATAGTCATAGTTTTAGTCAACGAAATTAACACTGCTTCCGACAGAATAGATTTCAAAATACTGCTCACCACCTACGTACTTGGACTAGGCCCTCAACAACCAAGCTCCCCCCCCCCCCCCCCCCACCTCTCTGACCTCCATCAGTGTCACGTCCCCCTCCCGTTCCCTCAGGTCTGGTGATGCCAACCTCCTGGACGTCACCAAGACAAAGAAACAAACTGGGGTGACAGACAGGGCTTTCTCAGTTGCAGCCCCCCTCCCTCTGGGACTCACTCCCACCTCACATCCTTGCCCTGTTCAAAACCTCGCAACCCCCACCTAATTCCAATACAATGTTTTTGAAAAATCGTGTGAATTTGTGCAAATCTTTGAATATATATATTTCTAAAGCAAAAAATGTTGCTTCTGGGCCGGGGGTCCCTGGAACGAAATATTTTGAGATGGGGGTCCACGGCCAAACACATGAAAAAGTTTGAGAACCACTGATATTATAGCAACATAAGTGTTTCAGAAAACTGTTAGGATTTAGAAGACATTTGTAGAATCGTTCTCAGGTCTTAATGGGTTAATAAAGTCGTTTTTCTGTTTGTTTGTTTGTTCTTGTAAAGCGCTATATAAATTGGATGTATTATTATTATTATTCCCCAGCATGACTCAGCCGGGGAGGAAGGGAACGCTCATTTTGCGTCACGTGATAAAACGATTCCGTCCACCACGGCTCGCCAATTCAGACGTGCGTGCTCGTCACCGTGCACGGCCATCGGCTGTTCACGGTGGACATTTGCTCAGCAGTGCAGCTCACTCATGGGCCTCAAGGCCGCGCTGTCACCCCGCCTGCCTTGTTATCAAGTGATATAAGGACATTGCGGTAGCAAAAACAAGCACTCCTCTTCTTCCCCAACGCTCCTGGGGAAAATAATCTAGCTAGCAGTTACAGCGTCATGTAGAGGGGGTCATCATAGACAGAAGGACAAATATTAAACCTCAGGAACACGTTTAAAACGTATTTATAGTGTTGCCAAGTCGACAGATCTGCTGTAACAGAGGGCCTTTTCCCCCCTCTTTTTTTACAGGGCTCAAGGAAGGACAGGCAAGGAAAGGTGTGTGTAGAGAGAGAGAGAGAGAGAGAGAGAGAGAGAGAATGGGCCATATTTTCACCGGTGGCCTTACCCATTCTCCCTAAACTTCTTTGCCATTTTTTACTATTTTTTAAAACTATGTTTTTTAAAATAGTAAAAAAATGGCAAAGAAATGTAGGGATAATGGGTAAGGCATCGGTGAAAATAGGGCCCTACGACTAAAAGTAAGAGTTATACAATATTTTGTAACTTTTTGTAGTTTGCTGCATCATAGTACAAAACGATGCCAAACTTCGTCTTTGCGTGGACATGTGTGCAGGGAGGGGAGGTGATACAATAAGACACCCAGAGGAGACAGGAAGATAATGGAAAAAACGTGAAAGATTAAACAGATCAAATCTAAATATGAATCAGTCTCTCTGCATTAAGTAGGTCTCCAATGGCTGGGAGAATTAATTTATAAAAAAAGAGAAAGAGAAAATGACCAATTAGCCAAAAATATTACAAGTATTACTACTTGGTCAGCCTCAGCCAGGCTCAGAATATTACAGCAACCCACTACAACATATTGCACTGTCTGTTATATTAGTGCATTATTTAGTGTGTATGGGACTGTACTGTACTGAACTAAAGCTAAACCAGTATGGAGTGTGGGTCAGGAGGACACTTCTTTTGCTCATGAAACTTTACTCAGTGTTGCCACTTGCCAGGTCTGCTTATTATGTGTGACACTGTAGTATGTTAAGAGGTTTTCTGCCCAACAGCAACGATATTTATATCTACGCACACCAAGGGGTAGGACTCGTAGGAAACTGGGAGAGGTGACAAAATGTCTGTGGAGAGTGACTTTGGAGAGTGCAGACAGAGTACTGTGGATAGTGGAGACTTGACTGACTGATGGCTGATCAGTGGCAGGTATGGGAAATTCTGCAATGGCAATCAACTGGCTCATTGGAACATAGACATATAAAGGTAGACGCCTCCTCCGGCTCTGAGGCGTACCTCCGGCGCACACCAGCTTCCGCAGGGCAAGCGGGAAGCTTCCGCGTGCGTCACAGAAGGGGACGTTCGGTAGGCCAATCAGAGGCAGGTGGGGGCGGGTCTTTTCGTAACCCAGCCCTTAACCCTTTAAGAGGCAGCCGCGCAGCAACTCAGTTAGACGCGCTGTGATTGGCCAGTAGTCGACGCGCCCGCTGTGATTGGCCAGTAGTCACTTTGAGTGGCAGCTTGCCTTCTCTAAAATACACGATACAGGTTGCTCCAGTGAACTGCAGCGGCCAATGAGGTTTCTATATCTATGCATTGGAAGGCCACTGCCAGAGCCTTTATACAAAGACCCTAATTCAGTGGTTCTCACTCTTGTTAATTTTCAGGACCTGTAACTTAAGGGTCCATTTACAAACCCCTCAAGGAACCCTGAGGGTCCCTAGACCTCGCTTTGAGAACCACGTACTGTCCTAATTCCATATTCTTGCAAGACCATAAAGAAAAGAAGAAATGGAGTGAAATAGGGCTGCAACTAATGATTATTTTTCCTAAAAGATTAATCTGTTGATGTAGTTTTTTGATTATTATTACAAAATTGTAATAAATCATTGCAATTAATTAAGACTAGAAAATGAATTTGAAATGAAGTTATAAATGATTACATGATGGTAAACACTCACATGCTTAATGTGATTGTGAACCCAAACAGAAAAGCTTGAAATTGCTTAATCTGTTGTTTACGCTGCTGTCAAAAACATAAAAAGGAAAGGAATTACACATGTACGTACACTACACGTAAACAAAACGATTATTCAATTACTAAAATCCATACATTTTCTATCAACTAATTATGCTATTAACCGTTTTACCCCTACAGTGAATGCTATGTATCACACCCTGGAATGATCTATGGGGAACGAAAGCCATCAATCCAGAAAGCATGTTTGTTTACGTACAGCAGAATGCACCTTGGCTGCTGCATGCATCGTCCATTTACAAAGCTGTTAAGCCCAATCTGTGATGTTATGCACTGTTGATAAGCTACTCGTGCTTCATCAATATAACATGATATATAGCAAGAAAGTAAAAGCTAAGCTGACGCCATCTAATGGAGTAGAACATATATCATCGCTGTAGGGCAGAAACCTCTTATCTCCATATTATATTTTTTTCAGTTTTGTCGCAAATTAATGCCCTATACTGCCTACTTGATCATACTACACAGTGTCACACAAAAGCATCAAAAGTAGAAGATGTGCAAGCTTGAGCTTGTAGATCTCCTACTAAGTAACAGTTTTGGACATATGAGGTTTCCACCCGACAGAGACGATAGAACAATCTCCTGGGATCCCAGTGACGTCTGTACGCAAACAAACAACCAACAGGCTATTCTGAAAGGTTCCAGGTAGGCTTAAACTTCCGGTTTCTGTGAATAACTTCTGGTTTTTAGAGAGATAAGACCATAGAGCTACATATTTAGGTTGTTTCACCAAAGGAGTGGATAATGGAACAGCGTTTGTCTTTAACTCTGAATTCACGTCCCCCATACGTATGTATTTCTGTATGCGCGTACAGTGGTTCAGGGGTAGAGTGGCCGGTAGAGTGGCCGGTTGGCAACCGTGAGGTTCCCAGTTCGATCCCGGGCTCCCCCAGAGTTAGTGTCGTAGTGTCCGTTTAAAAAAAAAGTATCTATTTATTCGCACAATAAAAAAACAGTACAAAGGTAACATTATTAAAACAACGCAGAAATAAGTGCAGGTGAGAAAGGAAACCCATAAAGGGCTTATAAAAGGTTCTCACCTAAGAATAATATACATGTAGACATGTGTGCAGTTGAGTGAGTGAGTGTGTGTGTGTGTGTGTGTGTGTGTGTGTGTGTGTGTGTGTGTGTGTGTGTGTGTGTGTGTGTGTGTGTGTGTGTGTGTGTGTGTGTGTGTGTGTGTGTGTGTGTGTGTGTGTGTGTGTGTGTGTGTGTGTGGAAAACTACGTTATATGGTAGAAGCAAGTGGAGAGGCTTGATTCATCAGGCTGGCCCTCAGTCTATGTTTAAAGTTACTGAGTGAAGATGAGGAGTTGGCAATAAATATGAAAGCAAGACACTGAACCCCTAATTGCTCCCGATGACGATGAGCAGGTTGGTGCCTTGCATGGGTGAATGTAATGCACAATCTATGTATGTATAGTATGTATGTACTATAGATTGATATTGTAATATCGTAATATGACATAAGTGTTGTCTTTTCCTGGTTTTAATCACTTACGCGCTATTTTATCCTTTCAAACTGTTTAAAAAATGTTCAGGAATAGCGAAATTAGCCGATTTACAAGCTCACTGAAAACGTTTGAAAAAATTAAATGAAATAAATAGGTATTATCATATTATCAAGGTATTTGGTCACATAGTGATATTAGATTTTTGTTTTTGTCCGTATCCCCTGGCTTAGTATATCCCCCCCCCCCTTTTTGCCCAAATATGGATATGACTGAAATATTCAATATGTCCACATGGCTCAGGACTGGTTTCCAATTTAAGTACAGAGGGAAGTCACGCCGTTATTAGACTGTCTTGTTTCATTATTATTACCAGCAGATCAAACTTTGCAGCAGGCCTATAATGTATGAGCTTGAATATCATCTCAGCTTTCAGTTTATTTGTAAAGCAATCAGAGTGCGGTTGGTTGGTCGTAGCTCTGGCTAACGGCAGCATTAGCATTAGCAATGGAAGCCTCTTTATGTCAGTCAGGTGATGCTCTGCTCTGAGAGGCCTATTGACAACAACTATTAATACACACATGCATCACGATCAATTTCCTGCCCTGATGTTTAACGGTCGAGCCAGGACACCACCATTACACATGATGGTCAGTGTTGCCATGTCCGCTTATTATAAGCAACTTTGGGCTTTTCTGTACAACGTTTTTTGGGGTATATTTGGGCTTATTAGTTTGCTTATTTGGGCTCGCTGTGTAATGTTGTTTAAACCAGTGGTTGGCTCAAACATTTTCATGCTCTCATGGACTCCCAAATAAAAAGACAATTAAGTTTTTGTCCCTCCCTAACCCCCATCTGAGAATATTTTGTGCCAGGGAGCCCCGTACCAGCTATATGTCGTTAAAATGTTTCAAAAATCTTCCAAATATTTCACATTTTATTTCAAGAATCTTTTGAAAATAGAAAATATACAAGCTCACAACGCGTCAATAGATCGGCTATTTTCAAATAGCCAATAGCCTATAGGTATAAGTATAAGTGCTCGTGTCGCCTGTAGTCGCTTCTTTTTAGGCTTGTTTTCATAGACCTGGTTGCTTATTTCTCTCGCAAAATCTGCCAACGCTGATGATGGTGTTTACTCCCCTGCCTGCATCACTCCATGCAGTCTATTACCGGGGTGGTCCATTGACCATGACAGTGTAAAAGTGGATTGCTGCTGTGGTCAGGCATACAAAAAGTTGTCTAATGCAGCGAGTCAATAGAAGAGAGAACATCACAATCATCAACAATGAACAGTGGTACATTTACTCAAGTGCTGTACTTGAGTCCAATTTTGAGGTATTTTTCCTTTACTGGAGTGTTTCCAATTTGCAGTACTTTTACTTTTTACTTCTTCTCCACTACATCTCAGAGGCAAATATTGTACTTTTTACTCCACTACAATTATTTGAAAGCTTGAGTTACTAGTTACTTTGTAGATTTGGATTATTATTACAAAACAAACATTAACCACTTCAGTTCAGCCCATATATATTTCGGCCATTTGACAATAGTCGATCTGCAAGCTCACAATGCGTCGCGATGCGACGCATTGTGAGCTTGTAGATCTGCTATTTTCAAAAGATTTTTATTCATTTTATACATTTGAAAACTTGTGAAATGAGACAGTCTGCATAATGAGTACATTTTGTAGTACATTTTGATACCAATACCTAAGTACTTTTACTCAAGTACATTTTGAATTCCAGACTTTTACTGGTAACACAGTATTTCTATATTGCAGTATTGCTACTTTTACTCGAGTACATTTAAAAATAAATTAAAAAAATCCACCATTGACAATGAACGATAGTACACCACAACAGTACAGTAGGCTATACACCCTGCACAGTAAGCTACACTATGCTGAAACTTATACACAAGCCCCAGTGGCAATGGCAGAGAAGAGGACTTTGGCTAAGACAGTATCCGTACTGGAGGATGCCAGCCACCCACTGCACCCACCCAGCACTTTACTCACAGAAGAGCACATTCAGGGATAGGTTTCTATCACAGAAGTGTAGCGCGGACACATTAAGAACTCCTTTATCCCAAGGACCATTTAGACTGTACAATGAAGCACCGGGGGGAGATTTCTATTGATGTAATGTATTATATATTCATCATGCTTCTTTTACAGACAAATCTGTATGAATGTATCTATCTATCTATCTATCTATCTATCTATCTATCTATTTATCAATCATTACAGTATCCCACACTTTGGGATAGCAAATACACACAATCACAGTGTCTATGCATCATCATATCCTTTATTTAACCAGGTTAAAATATTCATTTTCCAAGAGTGACCTGGCCAAGAAGCAGCATTATTAGAACAATAAACAATACATATAAATCACACACTAGACTAGACACAACTGAACACAATATACTGTTGCAAAGTGCAAAACGGGATCAGGAACTAAAGTGGTTATGATGAACAATTTCAAGTGCGGCAGTTGACAGGAATGCAAAAGCAACCACAATTGCCAATAGTCCTAGTCTAATCTAATCTTTTAAAATAGATTTAAATCCCCCCAAAGTGATCAGCTCAGATTCAGGACTTCAGATCCTTCTAAAAATCATTCCAAGAAGAACGGGCAGCATATTTAAAAACTAAGTATGCATGGCTGTTGGCTAATTAGCCGCTAATACAAACAATCAAAGAGTCCATGCATGGCTAATAATAATCAAAAAACATATATTATCCACTTCAGCCCTATATACATTTGGGCCATTTGAAAATAGCCGATCTACAAGCTCACAATGCGTCGCGACGCGACGCATTGTGAGCTTGTAGATCTGCTATTTTCAAAAGATGTTTATACATTTGAAAACTTGAAATGGGACATTCTGCATAATGAGTACTTTTACTTTTGGTACTTTAAGTACATTTTGAATTCCGGACTTACGTAACAGAGTATTTCTATATTGCAGTATTGATACAGAGTATTTCTATATCGCAATATTGATACTTTTACTTAAGTAAAACATGTGAGTACTTTTTCCACCACTGCCGCTAATAGGAGAAATCAAAGAGTCCATGCATGGCTAATACACACACTCACAGTGTGGTTACGACATCATGCAGGACACACTGATATCAAAACACTCCATCACAGTGAGGAACATCATTCCTCACATCATGCATATTGTCCCGTCATGCCATCCCGCCTTGTTTGTTCCTCTTTCTACAAGCGTTATAATTACTGGCAGGGTCAAAGGTGAGCTTCCCAGTCAGAAGCAGAAGTTGGCCATAGATGACTCATCATGGTCTCCAAAACATGTCCCTTAAAAAAACACTAAACTCTACCATTAAATGTCCTCTTAAAAAAACATTTCCCTGAGACCAAGACCTCTCCCACGCAGTTAAAATCCACCCGAGCGTTAATGTAACTCTGAGCGTGTCCAAAATGCAACCAAATGGGCCCTTGTGGGTCCGTTTTTGGTGTCATTTTGTACAACCTCAGGGTCTACAAATCATCACTGTTGGGTGGAAAACCTTGTATGTCCTGTGTTGACCTGTGATGAATCCAGCGTAGTTTTTATTTAACCCATTATGACCTGAAGCCGATTCTACAAATGTCTTCTAAATCCCAACAGTTTTCTGAAAGACGTATGTTGGTGGCGTGCTCAAACTTTTTGATGATATGTATTTGGCCGCCGACCCCCATCTCAAAACATTTTGTTCCAGGGACCTCCAGAAGCAAAGATTTGAGTTAAACATTTTCGCTTTAAAGGAATAATGTATTCAAAGATTTGCACAAATTTTCACGATTTTTCTAAAATAGCAGATCTACAAGCTCGTAGCGCGGCACTCGGTGCCGCGCTATGAGCTTGTATATCTGCTATTTTTGAATAGCCAAAGCGTAAATCAAAAAATTACACAGATGCGTTCCAGGTCTTAATGGGTTAATCACAAGCCCTTATTAATACTTTTCATTGGGTTCAACTTCAATGTTTACAAAACCCACAGACACACACTTAACCACTTTCACCGTCACCCGTGAGCTTGTAGATCGGCTATTTTCGCTACTACTGTGTGACACTGCAGTACGATGAAGTAGGGCGTTAATTTACGAAAAAACTTAAAAAGGTGAAACATGGGGATACAAGGTTTCTGCCCGGCGACACAGCGAAGAAACGGAAATGTGAACGAACAACACTGAGGATTTCACCGTGCAAGTGGAAAACGGAGCCGTGTTTTACAGTGCAGAGAGTCCTTAAAGGACGCATTTTATGAAGCAGCACATCGTCCAAGTATTTGTGTAGCACGCAGACCAGAGGCGACAGAGTTTAGCATGAAGCCAAAGACCACTGAGAGGTTGCAGATGTGTGTGTGGTTGGAGATGAAGTTTCTTACACTCCCGCCCAGAGCCGACCGCCACAGCCTTGTTGGCTGACGGACTCACTCTCTAGGCTACTACTCTCCACTGCTTCTCTCCATCTTAGGAAGAAGAGGAGGAAACATGTTTTCAGTGGTGGAAAAAGTACTCAATTGTTTTACTTCAGTAAAAGGATCAATACTGCAATGTAAAAAATACCCTGTTACAAGTAAAAGTCCGGAATTCAAAATGTACTTGAGTAAAAGTACAAATGTACTGGCATCAAAATGTACTTAAAGTACTCATTATGCAAATGTCCCATTTCACAAGTTTTCAAATGTATTCACCTGTTTCCTAGGCTGTGTGTTTTCCACTTCCTGTCGATTTGATCCAATGAAATCCAATGAAACTGGTCAGATGACCAATGATATCCAAAGAAATCGACAGGAAGTGGAAAACACACAGCCTAGGAAACAGGTGAATAAAGATCTTTTGAAAATAGCAGATCAACATGCTCATTGTGAGCTTGTAGATCTGCTATTTTCAAATGGCCGAACTGTATACAGAGCTGAAGTGGTAGCCTAAATGTATATTTTGTAATAATAATCAACATCTACAAAGTAACTAGTAACTAAAGTTGTCAAATAATTGTTGTGGAGTAAAAGTATAACATTTGCCTCTGAGATGTAGTGGAGTAGAAGTAAAAGTACTGGAATTTGGAAATACTCCAGTCAAGTAAATGTACCTCAAAATTGTACTTAAGTACAGTACTTGAGTAAATGTACTTAGTTACTTTACACCAGTATTCTTGGCTGACGGACTCACTCTACTCTCCACTGCTTCTCCATCTTAGGAAGAAGAGGAGGAAACATGTTTTGCACGGAATGTCTGAAGAGAAAGGAGAAGAAGGCACACACCGACTGACAGACACCGCTAAATAAATCCCATGTGTTCACTTCGTGTTCAATCACAGAGTGTTCATGTAAACCAAGGGTCTTCAACAGAGGGTCCGGGACCCATAGGGGGTCCTCAGCCTTAATATGGGGGAGGGGGCTGCCAAATGCTTTGTGTGATAGGAACTTTGGTTTTGTACATTAACCACTTGAACCCTAGCGTCCCTATTCTGAGGGGGGAACATTCGTGGAATCTACAAGCTCACAACGCGTCACCGCTATTTGCGGGGAAGAGATTTGGTGTGTAGAGGGGGGGGGAGAGCAGACCAAGTACAGAGCCAAAGGTCAAGTTTGCAAAGTATTGAGAGTTTAAGTGGTTAAATGTCTGAAAATACACACAAAGTTAATGACTAAGTTTAATCTGCAACACAATGTTGTACAATATGTAGTGGGGGTCCCTACTTCATCTTTCCCTCTCTCTCAGCAAAGGGCTCCTTGGCCTGAAAAACGTTGAAGACCCCTGATTTAAACCATCTGCAACTTCTATGTCATGAGACCTAATGTCTACCCTACATGGCCAGGGGATGATATTGGGCTTGCGAACTTCAGGCAGCACTACTTATCAAGCAGAGGATGTCCTTCTGTCCTTTCCCAAAGGAGAGAGAGCTAATTGCAACTGTAGCACCCCCCAGGGAATGGAATCCGGGTCTTTCACATCATCACATGGGACACCAAACATCTACCGCTCAACAAAGAGGGAATCCGACTCTGGCCAGGGGAGATGTTGGGCTTATGAGCTTCAGGCAGTAGTACCACTTATCAAGGCAGTAGCTGTCCTCCTCCTATCCAGCACCAGGGTCTGAATGTCTCAGAGGGAGAGTAGGGAGACCACCTCCAAACACTGCACATGTACCAGTTATATTGTATTAACCCATTAAGACCTGGGAAAGCATCTACAAATGTCCTCTAAATCCTAAAACGTTGTTTCTGAAAAACGTTGCCATATCAGTGGTGCTCAAACTTTTTCATGTCAAGGAACCCCAAAATGATATGTGTTTGGCCACCGGCCGCCAACTCAAAATACTTGGTTCCAGGGACCCCCCAGAAGCAAAGATTTGAGTTACAAATGTTCGCTTAAAAACATATATTTTCAAAGATTTGAACACATTTTCACAATTTTTAAAGAAATAGCAGATCTACAAGCTCATAGCGCGGCACTCGGTGCCGTGCTATGAGCTTGTAGATCTGCTATTTTTGAATAGCCAAAGTATAAAATGATGGTTATAGATAAAAATCTAAAATGATTGAATGGGTTAACATACTCTGCCATTGCAGATTGATTAAAAGAACGTTTTAGTCATTAAAATAAGTTCCAGATTGCTGCTTCAACACGCAGAGTTGAATTGATTTAGCAGGGTGGGGCGATGAGAGAGCAGGAATGTGCATACTGGCCCATATTGACAATCTTAAGCCTGTTTTTCCCCCTCGACCACGATGGCTTCATAATGCATGCATGACACTCGCATGCAGCAGCACTGAGTGTCATAAACATATTATGATTCTATTTAAGGCAGTGGTTCTCAGAGTGCGGGCTGGGGACCCCCAGGGGTCCTTGAAGGGATTCCAGGGGAGGGGAATTAGTAAGTATAGCATCACGATCACCATAACGACTTTAACCGAGGCCGTAGATCGGCTATTTTCGAAAAAGAAAAAATTGAAAAGATCTTTTAAAAAAAAAGATTTTAAACACAAATCTGTCGTCTGTCGGGTGGAAACCCCATACGTCAAAAACTGTTACTTTTCAGGATTCAAATTTAAAAATAGCAAAAGTAGCAGATCTACAAGCTCGAAACGCGTCGCTTCGCGCCGCGTTTCGAGCTTGTAGACCTGCTACTTTTGATGCTTTTGTGTGACCAAGTAGGGCGTTCATTTACAAAGAAAAACTCAAAAAGTTAAAATGTGGAGATAAGAGGTTTCTGCCTGACAGCAATGATATAGGGGTCCACTCCATGGCACAACATAATTATGTTCAGATGGGGGTCCTTAATAATAATAATAATAATACATACGATTTATATAGCGCTTTTCTAAATACTCAAAGTCGCTTTACATAGCAGAAAAGGGTCCTTGACATCAGAATGTTTTCAGAACCACTGCCTATAAGGAAGCGGCTTTGCACGGACACTGTGTGCACGGCGCCGGTCTTGGTCTGTGTCTCTTCCTCTGGTACCTGTCGTGGTCACAGGCCGCCCGCCCGCACAACGCTGCCCACGGAGGAAAAAATAAGAAGAAAAAAGGATCTTAAATGGCCTAGTTCCCGTTTCGATTGTTAACCCCTTCCTTCCCTGCCCCTGGGTTCCGGCATAGGCCTACAGACAGATCTGCTGCATCCATCCATCCATCCATCCATCCATCCATCCATCCATCCATCCATGTGAAGAAGAAGACGATTTCGCCCGACAGCGCAGGAGGACGGCTGTCACTCAAACTCGTCCCCGGCCATGATATGATGTGAAAAAGATTATTTCTAGAGGCCTTTGGCAGCCAGCCGTCGCTTTAACAGCAGATCTATGAGCAATATGTCACCTCACGCGGCGTCAAGCGGGCCGTTCAGGAGACACGGCGGACACGGAAGAACCGCCGCCATCAAGGATATCGTCGTGTCAGGGCAGAAACCTCTTATCTCCATATTCTAGCTTTTTGTGTTTTTTTGTAAATTAACGCCCTGCTTGATCATACTACAATGTCACACAAAAGTATAAAAAATAGCAGATCTACAAGCTCGATAAGATTTGAGCTTGTAGATCTGCTATTTTTTTTTACTAAAAAAGTAACTGTTTTGGACATTATGAGGTTTCCACCCAAGAGAGACGATATGATCGTCCAAAAATCGAACCTCTGGCTTCTGATCAGAAACCACAAACCAGCACCAGGGTCTCTCTTGAGATTGAACTGAGAGAAAAGAAGAGAATGCCTACAACACTTTGCGAGTTGAAAGAAAGTCTCAAGGTGAGATTGAGACCTCAAAAATTCAGAAATTCTTATTTTTTTTCTAAAAGTGCAGGTGGCACGATTAATCAGATCAGCATAGCATCAGCTTCCATTTAAATGTGTATTTGTGGTGGACCCAATCAGTAACAAAAGTCTCCCCCGCTCTTTGAAAAGTAACCACTTTAACCCTGGTGTCCTGATGACACAGATAACAGCTGACCTACAAGCTCACACAACACGTCGCTCGATTCAACGCGTCGTGAGCTTGTAGATTGGCTACTTTCACTATTCGTCCTGCGACGAAGAATATACAATAGGGCTGAAGTGGTTTACAAAACCAAGATGTGAGCTTTTACATAACGTACAGTAGATACATACATGCCAGTGCGTGTGGGATGTGATGTCCTTGCCCCCCCCGGTCCCCCTCAGCACTGTGTGCCATGCATGTTCCCTCCCCACAAACATCCCAAACATCCGGACATCACCAACCAGGAATAGGAAGCCTGAGAGCAACAATCAAGGTACGCTAAAGTGGCCCTTTGCAGACCGCTCTGGAGATGCGACTGTATAATCTAGTAGTGTGTGGAGGGGCAGTGCAACACACACACACACACACACACACACACACACACACACACACACACACACACGCACGCACGCACGCACGCACACACACACGCACACACACACACGCGCACTGGCGCACTCAACTAGCGATGATTCAATTACGACGGAGAGCGGAAATGGGAGCAGCTTGGCTTGTTTCTTGTGCCATCTTTAAATAACAGCCCGCCTCTTCACTTGGAAGGAAGGGGGGCTTTGGTTTTGGGGGCCGCCAACATAGTGGAGGAAAAAAAGTGTTATCTCCACTCTTCTTTTTCTTCTTCTTCTTAATTTATACTTTGTTGGAAATAATAATCTAGTATTTTCGGTGAGCGACACATCGCCACAGTGTGACTGAGCACAAATTAGGCCAGTGGTTCTCAAAGTGGGGGTCCTCCAGGGACCTCTCATGGTCCCTTAAGGGGGTTCCAAATGAACCCTTGCAGGTCTATAACTCTTGAGAGTGTACAAAATTTTGTACACTCTCAGAGCTATGCGGATCCTTGAAAATAAGCCGTTGGGAGAACGAACCACTGAATTAGGCGTTAGCCTGCCAACGCTCGCCTCGAGCTGCTCCTAAAACAGAAACACGCTAAACTAAAGTGTCACGCTTTGCGCCGACCAAACACCAAAGGGCAAATAGAAGCAAGTTTCCACAACATGTAGCACAACGCAGTCTTCTACTAAAGAGGGAAAGCCTGGGATGGGGTGGCGATGGACAGAGAGGTATAGATACTCACACTACAGCAGGTCTATAAGCTCCAGAAGGAGGCCGTCAGTGACGGGGCCTCTACCCCACCGAAGGTGTCAGGACGCCGGGGAATGCGGTTGCAGACCCGCAGCCTCTTTATGCGCGGTCGGTCGGTCCAGGTTTGGGCTTTGGTTTTTTCTCCTGCGTTATCTGCGACCAATCCGGGCCAGCAGAGCGTCATCGCCGCTGAGCCTGTCCCAGAAAAGCATCACTCTCACCCACCACAGGGACCTATGGCCCACTTTCCACGAGAAGGAGCCCAAAAAACGCTCGTCTCCTTTGCAAAAACTTTTTTTTTTTACTTCTTCCAATGTCTCTCTCTTTCTCTCCACCTGGAGGAGAACGAACGGACCTTTGGCTCAAACCCACTGTGTCCGTCCGCCCTCACACGCCATTAGGGTTGGGATCCTTTAGGATTTTAACCATTCCGGTTCCTTAACGATTCCCTCTTAACGGTCCAATTCCTTAACGGTTCTCTTTAGCGATTCCTATAGGGAGTTCCAATTGGACCCTTACAGATCTGTAACTCTGAGAGTAATGATGGTCCTTGAAATTTAAAAGTTTGAGAACCAACCGGTATCGTAATTGTAGAGCAGACGTGAAGTCCACATAACCAGCTCTGACAGTGTGACAAAAAACGGTTCCGGAAATGGTTCCCGATGTGATGGAACCGATTCCGGTTCCTCAATGTTGGATCCGGTTTCTCCGGTTTCGGATCCAACCCTAGACGCCATCATGCATGCATCCTCCTCGTCATAATAATTGTATCGCGGAGATTTTAAGTTATCGTGAAATTGTCCTCCATCATACACTATAGGATGAATTCGCTTTTGTTGAGCAGCAAATTCAGTACAACTTCCAAAAACAGCCGATCTACAAGCTCACAACGCGTTGCAACGCAAGTTTAAAATATTGTTAATCGCAATAGTTTTTGCCACAATAATCGTGATATGTAATTATTTTCATATCGTCCCATCCCTAGTCTCTCTAACCACCTAGAGCCCGGCCGAGGGCCTCTCTCTAACCACCTAGAGCCCGGCCGAGGGCCTCTCTCTAACCACCTAGAGCCCGGCAGAGGGCCTCTCTCTAACCACCTAGAGCCCGGCAGAGGGCCTCTCTCTAACCACCTAGAGCCCGGCCGAGGGCCTCTCTCTAACCACCTAGAGCCCGGCCGAGGGCCTCTCTCTAACCACCGACAGTGAGTGTGGGATGAAGAGGAGGGTGCATGGTGGTGGTGGGGGGGCATTAACTCAGAATTATGGAGGAATCTCGGGCAGAGATCAGTCTCATCTGCGGTCTAACTGAATCAATCAGGCTCAGCTGATGGCTTAACCCATCTTGGTGGGTTCTTAATGGCCCATTACAGGGGGGCTGGGGGGGCTTCCAATAGGAAGTGGAAAAGAGCCGAGAACAACTGAGGCAAGCGTTTTCTCTCCAGAGTCAATTCACTTTGGGGAGGAGGAGGGGGGAGAGAGGAGCAGCTCTTTAAAAGCCACGAGCGGTCACACACAATCACACAGACATCTGAAAGAAATGCAGGCTTAGAAATAAGAGCTTGTTCACGTTGGTGACTGGTGACAGGTTGGTATGAGAGGAACCTGAAGAGACAGGTAGAGAGAGGTCTAGGGTTTGGATCCTTTAGGATTTTAACCATTCCAGTTCCTTAACGATTCCCTCTTAACAACGGTCCGATTCCTTAACGGTTCCCTTTTACGATTCCTAGGAGGTTCCAAATGACCCTGACAGGTCTGTAACTCTGAGAGTGTACAAATTGAATCTTAGAGTTGTGGTGGTCCTTGATATTAAAAAGTTTAAGAACCACTGGTATTGTAATTGTAGAGCGTGAAGTCCACATACCAGCTCTGACAGCGTGATAAAAACCGGTTCTGGAAACGGTTCCCCAGTGTTGGACCCGGTAAGGTTCCTCTGGTTCCTCCGGGTCCGGATCCCGACCCTATATAGAGGTAGTGTGTGGTCGGTGGCATTTTATTTTACTATCAACAGCCCAGGATATGAAATGAACCATGTCCATCGTAATGAAATAAACAGGGTGACTAAAAACCAGAACGTTCTTGTTAATATGACAGTAATTAAGAGCGCGCGCACACACACACACACACACACACACACACACACACACACACACACACACACACACACACACACACACACACACACACACACACACACACACACACACACACACACACACTTCCTTTCATCACCGTATTGAAAACGCGGTCCATCACACACGTCCCATTAAATAGCATTGTGGCAGATTTGTAACCCTTGCCTTGACACAACCTGTGTGTCTATATATTCAGTACATAGACATATGCAACCAACCACACACACACACACACACACACACTCACACTCACACTCACACTCACACACACACACACACACACACACACACACACACACAATGTGTCAGCTATATAATCTTACACAAACACAGACACCTCTGGCATCGCTCCACAGTGTCCTTGAAGCGTAACTCTCCTTGACGACGTACAGTATAGAGAGAAGGGAGGAAAAAAAAAACAATGACGATGCCAGATGTTGAAACGAGCACCTGACTGACACCCTCTCTTGACATCAGCACAGCACCCATGGGTGCACCTCACCTCACCTCAGCACCCCCCCCCCTACAATACTATGATCTGACTGACAGTACTACTGTAGTACAGTATGTAGAACTGTACACTTTACTATAGCAGAGCAGCCATGCACAAACCATCTGATTGTTAAGATACACACACACACACACACACACACACACACACACACACACACACACACACACACACACACACACACACACACACACACACACACACACACACACACTACGAGGCGACATGATGACTTCCATCGCTTGCCCTCAATAGAAACATGCCTTGTCCTCAATCCTAATTAGATGTAAAGAAATGAGGGCATTGATATCTAATTGCTTTCCCATCCATCCGTTCATCCATCCATCCGTCCGTCCGTCCATCCATCCATCCATGTCATGACAAGATAAAACAACAACTTAACCGACCGTTTAAATACATAAAAATGCAATACCTGCCAGATCATCTGCATCTGCCACCATAGAGAGGCTTAAATTAAATGGCTCGTATTATAGTCCATCTGAAGACGAGGAGGAACGAGAAATAATGCGTAGTAACGGTAGCATCACACACACACAGACACACACACACACGCACACACATCTGTATGGCCAATTCTCTTTTTCCGCGCGCACGTGTGCGTGTGTGTGTGTGTGTGTGTGTGTGTGTGTGTGTGTGTGTGTGTGTGTGTGTGTGTGTGTGTGTGTGTGTGTGTGTGTGTGTGTGTGTGTGTGAATGGACGGACGGATGAGGAACGGATACATTGTTGCAGTTTGTTGGCCCGAGCGGCCGCCACAAGAGGGCGACACCGTAACCGTTCTCATCACAACAACCTTACGAAATAAATAAATAAATAACCAACCAACCGAACCCCCCAAACAACACAAAAAGCCACGATTGTGCAGAAAGTGTACAAAGAATGTAACTCTCTGAGAGTGTAACAAATGGAACCAAATGGATCCATTTGGTTCCATTTGTTACACTCTCAGAGAGTTACAGTAACACGTGATTTTCTTTTACCGTGAGAAGATCAGTAACACTTTGCAGCCTCGTCTAGTTTTATTATCTGACCTACAAATCACTTCACTGTCTCTTTAAGGGAAATAGTTTAATTAGTAGTTACTATGTTACAGCGTGTGTGTGTGTGTGTGTGTGTGTGTGTGTGTGTGTGTGTGTGTGTGTGTGTGTGTGTGTGTGTGTGTGTGTGTGTGTGGGGGGGGGGGGGTCATGCATGGCCATCCATCCCACTGAAACATCCACAACAGCATCACTAGGCTACAACATCATTATCTAGCATCCTTTGTGTGTGTGATCACTGCAGAGAGAGAGAGAGAGAGAGAGAGAGAGAGAGAGAGAGAGAGAGAGAGAGAGAGAGAGAATGGATCAATGTGGTGAAACAGAACAACAATAGCAGCACCACTGTGTGGGGCACTGATTTAAATCAGCCTGCAAACAACCCCCCCATAATAAGCTCTGACATGGGGGGTAACTAAATATAACGGTGGATCAACACCATGCAGTTCTGCTGCTGGTTGTTGTTTTTTCCTCTCACTCAGCCAAGTTTAGTAACAAGTTGTAGTGTGTGTGTGTGTGTGTGTGTGTGTGTGTGTGTGTGTGTGTGTGTGTGTGTGTGTGTGTGTGTGTGTGTGTGTGTAGACAGGGAGATGTTCTCTCTCTCTCTCTTGCATGATCCTGATCATCCATCGTGTTTCACTGTGCAGTTATAATAATACTTCACATACCTCCTCCTCCTCCTCCTCCTCCTCCTCCTCTTCTCCTCCTCCTCCTCTTCTCCTCCTCCTGACTCCCGAGACGCACCTCCTTTCTCCTCCTCTGAAATCAGTTACAGTTGATCACACATAGAAACTGGATCATTTCCACTCCTCTACATGTTTTGCCCCCATCATTCCCACAGTAGTCCCATCATCCATCCATCCATCCATGATCCAACCATCCATCCATCCATCCATCCATGCATCCAGCCGGACCCCCGGTCCAAACTTTTTACGCATTGACCGGAAACCAGCCCCTTACTATAAGAGGGGCATGATGGGTAGCGGTAGTTCTTCGTGGGGAACGAGCTTCCATTGTGAGCGCCGGGAGACACCGAGAACAAGAGACGACACTCCATACAATCTTTGGGAATAACCACTAGAGGGCGCAGCGGCAGCGCTGCCGCCATCTTGGAGTGAAATCACAGTCAGGACGCTTCTTTTCCAGTGAGCTGCACATAACTGGAATTAAAGTCTGCTCTAAATCAGGGGTCTTCTTCAACCGGGGGTTTTCATGTTAAGGACCCCTAAATTGACACTTATTTGCCCGCGGACTCCATATTTGAAAGATATGCCAGGGACCCCATAAGAGAAGATTTTTATGGCAGCAGTGATTCTCAACCATTTTTATTTCAAGGACCCCCAGTTTGACATGCATTAGGGCTACGGACCCCCATTTAATGGCATTTCCATCTCTGGGACCCCAATTTATATTGTAAAATCAATGTCAATTTAACTCTGTAACTCAGACCCTTATGGGTTACAGACCCATAAGGGTCCATTTGGTTACTAAATATCTATCATTTAGCTGGGGACCCCCTGGAACTCCTTCAAGGACCCCACTTTGAGAACCACTGCCCTAGTCCTCAGAGTTACTACAGGGGCGGGGGGGGCTCGCCAAATCTTTGTGTGATTGCATCTTGTTTGATTTTTTACATTAACCACTTGAACCCCAGATTTCCTTTTCTTAGGGGAACGTTGTTGTGAGCTTGTAGATCAGCTTGTAATGTAGGATACTAATTTAGCTGGTTGGGAAGTGGTGACCACTGTGGTGCATGGGTAAGAATGCAGAGAGGCTTCTTCTCATCTTCGATGGTATTTATTATAACCTTAGTTACAGATGGTATTGGAACGCAGTCCCATATTGCAAATAATAAACAGTAAAGTATCTTCGGTGATATAATCCAAACACAAACAAAACTAGGGATAATATATCAAGCATAGAAAATTGCTCTTCACACATTGCCTGCTGGAAACACTGAACTCCCAGTCTAAAGCCACTGATTAAACACACCTGGCCCTGTACTCTAATTAGCTGCCAGTCCCTCTCTCTAGGCTGAACATAATCTTCAATTAAGTGACACAATACACATAAGGTCAAAGTGACCCACCTAGCTAAATAG
>NC_137605.1:13682703-13790203 GCF_963280865.1 Gymnoscopelus braueri
TGAAATCCCAAGGCCACCGAGTCTAATGTTTGTGTTGTGGTAGAAATGGATCATACACACTGTGGATGATAATTAGTGCAATCAGTTGGTTTATCAGTGGAATGTTGATGAAAACACAGTGTTTACACTTGGCCTGCTGGGTGTGCTCAAATGTTTTATTGTACAGTATCTAAGCGGATCTTAAATGCCCACATAATCATAATGATTAACTGAACTCTTGTTAAACTGACAGTATGTGTCTGCCAAACTGCATATACTGTATCAAACTGCCATAGTGAAGTGTCCATTATTTATTTGGGAACCATTGCACTTCCTACGTTTTAGTGCAATCAGTTGATTGAGCTCCTGGATTTGAGAGGTTCATTGGTTTGTTTAGGTGTCTTTCTTAACACTTTTGAAAACGTGTTCTTTGGTTTGGGGTTTTAGGGTTTTGTGTGTTGCGTTTGGGGAAAATGTTACAGGTGCAGAAAGTTTGTTATTAGCGTGAAGCATGTGAAAATGTTCAATTAGTTTAGCAAGGGCTGTGTTTGTTGTTTTGAGACCATGGACCTGTCAGTGGTTTTCAAGCAGGACCCAAAAACACAAGATGACCTCGGCAATATTCAGAGAGGAAACCCAAGTTTAATGGGCTACTATACAGCCAGGCAGAGTGCAGTAATAAACAGGCAGGAAAGAACAGGTACAGAATGACCAACAGATCAGACTTACTCACAATGACTAGACATCTACAGGCTCACATAAACACACGATGTGACAAACTCAAGACAGGTATTAATACACCGGTGGGGACCAATCCCATGCACAGCTGAACCGGGCAGAATGAACAAGGAAACAACTTGGCAAACAAGATGACTTGGCAAAAACAGAGCAAGGCTGACGAGGCGAACACAATTCAGGTGAGTATGGAAAGGCAGACAGGGGGGCAACCCAACAGGGCTATATATAGTACAGTGACTTGACACTGCTTCTGGTGAAAGGTTAAAGTTATTCCGGTGTTGTGATGGCGGTGATAGTCATTTAATGAGTGCTTATAAAGCAATCAGAACTTTTAGAACTCCTTGTATAGTTCACTTTGACACTTGTGCTCCGGCGACATGCAAAGCCCACTGAGTAACATGTGACATGCTGTGTGCCGTACTCGAAATGTTCCTACAAAAACAGTGAAGAACCACCAGCCCAGCAGGGCTTATTTACTATACTATACATGTGCTTTGTGTCTTCTAACACACACATTGACAGAAGAGAACAGCCAGCTGCTTTTTTCCTGAATAACAAAACATGGCCAGTCACAATTATTACATAATCGTCTACCGGTAATTGCAACTATTTGAGATAATCGCAATTATCTTTGCATAATCGTCATAATCGTTTCCATGTAAAAAAAAAAAGATCACACATTTTCAAATATAAAAATAGCATAAATGGCAGATCCAGGTACAAGCTTACAAAGCGTCACTTTGTGACGCGTTGTAAGCTTGTAGATCAGCTAATTTGATACATGTATAAAATTATTAAATGTGTCAATAATGTATTTGCATATTTAAGTCATTTGTCATATCTGCCCTGTGCAATTTTTGATTAGGAAGCCTAAAAGGCCAAACAGAAATTTAAATTGTATTCCCATGTTCAACGCCAAACACACAATATTAAATCGTTAATCGCAATTATTTGAGCGACAATTAATGGTCGACTTAAATGCGTAATCGTGACAGCCCTAAACAAAACATGGTGCTATTGTACCCTAGTGGTCATAAAGACTCACTGCAATGTACAGCCAGGCAGACCACTGGGCGTTCTGATGGTTATTAATAACCACTTAAAGGGGGTGTAAGTGATGTTTTTGTAATTAACCCATTAAGACCTGAGGCCGATTTTACAAATGCCTTCCAAAATCAGTAGTTCTCAAACTTTTTCATGCTAAGGACCCCCCCAAAATGATATATATTTGGCCACGGACCCCCTCCATCTGAAAATGTTTTGTGCCAGGGACCCCCAGAACAGAAGATTTGTGAAGAAACACTTTTCTGTGAGCTTGTATATATCTGCTATTTTTGAGAACCACTGTTCTAAATCCTATAGAGTTTTCTGAAAACAATTATGTTGATATTATGTTAAAACATTTAAATAGCTTTATATTCCGATATACTCATAGCTATAGAGTCCGCTCAACCATATAGGGTTTAAGTCGTTAATAAACAGAAAATAAATGTTTTTTTCAGGTCCATTTCTATCCAAACAAATCCACAAAGATGAACTTTCTACACACAAGCTCTTGTTGCTCCTCTCCGTAGAACATGTCCAGCAAACATGCATGTGAAGGAGGCTGAGATAGCTGAGCTAGGCAGAAATGCACATCTTTGGAGGACAGCTGTAATGGTTGGATAGGAAATAAATACTCAAGGTCCTTCTTCATGTTGAGCAACTTTCTCGCTGACATTTTTCGAATGCTATGGCAAGAGATCTCTTTACATAATACGGAGGAGAAATTGATTGAGTGTGTGATTACATTTTTTAATAGTGGGTAGGCCTACAGTACTGCACTATGTACTGTAACTTTCTTTTAATGAATAAATGTAATTTGTCCAATCTGTATGGTACAGTATGTTAATACAATATAACTTATACAATTGGCGTGGTTGTATTTTGTCTCCCTGTCTCATCTAGACACAGGATCTGACATGAATTTTGACCTGATGGTCAAATGTATCCCTTGAGTAAGCAGGCAGGCTCTAAAATTAGCTCAATGGTAAAAAAAAGAATGTCGGGTTCAAATCCGTGGTAGAAGAGGAAAGTTACATAGTGCTGCTTTAACAAATAATAACACAAATAATACATTCCCTAAAAAAAGCACTTTTATTGGTACACAAAGTCGCTTTACAAGACATTCTTTTACTTTCACTTTCAACATGGCATCCCTATATTCTGGGCATGTCATTATAGGTCATTTTATTGTTTTATTGTATTGATTTATTTTCAAAATCATTCATTAAAATTTAAATCTACAAGTTTGTGGATAAACTGTTTTCGTGTGACAGCATCATACAATGAGGAATAAATGGGACTTTTTTTCCTCCCCAATTCAGTCGTTATGCAAATTTATTACTCCCCACACACAATTTTTTTGTGTCACTGATGTTGTATCCCACCTGCCAGTGAGGAGCCCCCACCGGGAGGACGTAGAGCCTTCGTCCTACTCCTCCCGCCCAACACTCCCTGCTGACAGGCTCCGCCCCCAGCCCGTATAGGAGTACGTGCGGTGACCAATACCACCCTCCTCGCCCCTGCTTCCCTTCCACAAACACAATTGTGTTCATATATGCTCGACTAAAGCCGGATGCACCGCGGTAGATTCGAACCCACAGCTTCTGCGGTGGTGAGCAGATCTGCTTCCCTTGATGCTTTTGTGTGACGCTGTAGTATGATCAAGAAGGGCTTTAATGTACAAAAAAACATACAAAGTTAGAATATGGAGATAAGAGGTTTCTTACCGACAGCAACGATATTTTACAATGTAATGTGAGGTGGCTAAATTTAGCTAAAATACAGTGAGTAAACAAAGCTGCCAAGAACTTCGGTGTCAGCTGGTCTAGTCAGTCTTTTAGGCCCAGTTCCCATAAGCTTACAAAATGAACTACTTCCCATTCACTTCACATTCCAAACACAACACCACCACATTGTGAACACAACACCACCACTATTCATACTGTATGCGATCGCCGATCCATAAACACGTAATGTTTTTTAATGTTTTTTGGAGCATCACTAAAAGGATCTAGAGGAATTTCCGGGGAACAGATGCCAATCAGTGTATTCTGACCCCCTTAATGAAAAATATACATAAGCTTTTCCCCAATGTGTCCGGCCGTAAAATATGACAAATCAGTACCAGATGTGGCAGTGACTGCACCTGCCTCCTTCCAGACTATTTCAGTCTCTCTCTCTCTCTCTCTCTCTCTCTCTCTCTCTCTCTCTCTCTCTCTCTCTCCCTCTCTCTCCCCCCTCCCTCTCTCTCTCTCCCCGCCCCCTCTCCCCCCCTCTCTCTCTATCCCCCCCCTATCTCTCTCTATCCCCCCCCTCTTTCTCTCTCTCTCTCTCTCTCTCTCTCTCTCCAGTTCATTGGCGGAGTGAAAGACAAAAAAAACAACACTATCTATGTTCTCCTTCCCCAGTGTTCCTTGTGTGCATAGGGCATGAACCCCGTCCCCACAATGTATACAAATCCATCAGTTGCATAACCAGTGTTTGGAGTGTTACCAGATGAAACATCTTAAAGCGCTGTATATCTGAAATATATTGGCAACCTGCTTGACTAATGCTCCTCAGAGAGAGAGAGAGAGAGAGAGAGAGAGAGAGAGAGAGAGAGAGAGAGAGAGAGACTCATATCTATTTATCTAAAGCTTCCATACATCCTCACCGCACCCCTCTCTAACTCAGACATGAACTCAGTCACAAAATGCTTAATTGTGGCTAAATGTTTCACTAAAGTATTAGCTTGCTGTTTGAGTAACTTAAATGATTAGCTTCAGTAAAGGACACACGTTATGATGGTGGTTAAATAACTGACTATACCAGTCTACATATTCACCTGAAACCACTGTTTCATGCAGCTGAAACTCTTGGCCTCACAAAAAGTCCCTAATAATTTAAATTCTATAGGAAAAACTGCAACTAAAATGCTTTAAAAGTAGTAGTAATAACGTTGTAATATTCTGAATCTATCCCATTTATAAAGAATGGATATGAGATGGTAAATAACTAAGTCGTACCCTTAGAGGCTGATTTAAATGCAATATGTCTGGAAGGATGAACCCAGTGCCCCCCACTGAGCCATACTGGGGTCCAGTGCCGGACAAAATACACAACCCCAGTACTTGAGTCAGAGTATAGATACTCCTTCTCAAATATTACTCAACTACACATTTGTACTCGAGTTAAAGTACTGCAGTACTTCCTTTTAAGAACACTTAGCAAAAACAGATGTTGTTTAAAATACTTATTAAAAAAGGTACAAATTACAAAGTTTATTTTCTGTTTAATATTAATGCAATGCTGTATTCAAATTTGAAGATTTGTTTCCAAAATATCAATAATAGTGAAAATAGCAGATCTGCCAGCTCACAGTGCTTTGTGAGCTTGTTTCATTATGGGTTCACATTGTGAACGTTTAGATCTGTTACTTTCACTATATTTGAAATAGGGCTTAAGTTAATTCATAATGTATTCCTAGAAATGTAGTGGAGTCAAAAGTAGAACATTTGTCTTTGAAATACATAGTGAAAGTGAAATGTATCCAAAAACACAAATACTCTGTCCACTACTGCTGCGGGTCCCATTCCCTGCTATTGCAGCCAGCTGGTGCATATATATATATGTGTTTACATTCATCTTAAGGGCTGATTTATAAAAAAGGGTCATAAAAAAGTGAATGATTAATGTATAAAGCTATTAGACATGACTCATGCTGTAGTCATGTACACATACATGACGTGGGCCATTTTTAAAGATGAACATTTCAATTTCAATTTCAAAACACATGGGCTCAGCTCTCAGCTTCGCTAGCACATGTGTAGAAAGGAAACTGATCAACTCCGTTGTGGATATCGTTGTTGTCGGGCAGAAACCTCTTATCTCCATATTTTAACTTTTTGTGTATTTTTGTAAATTAACGCCCTACTAAGTAGAGCGTTCGTGTGACGCTGTTGTATGATCAGCGTCACACGGGCCTACTACAGCGTCAAACGAACGCATCAAAAGTAGCAGATCCAGCCCGGACTGCTGGCCTAGCGGTTCGGGCCACACACAAAAAATAAGTAGCAGATCCACAAGCTTGAAACGCGGTGCGAAGCGACGTGTTTTGAGCTTGTAGATCTGTTACTTCTGCTACCATTTAATTTTAGTACTGAAAAGTAAAAGTTTGGGACATATGAGGTTTAAACCCGACAGAGATGATACCTGGAAATACGTGCACATGTTATGTTGTTTTTTATGTTCTGTTATGTCATTATATAGAATAGAATAGAATAGAATAGAATAGAATAGAATAGAATAGAATGACAAACAATTCAAAAGGAATACATCACGCTTAAAAGCGCCAACATGGATATGTCACAAAAAATCCGCAGCTTGTTTCCAATGTGGTCCATATTAGACGTTTGACAATGAAAAAAAACATTTTGAAAAAAAAGAAGTAAGAAAGTACACATTAAAGTATCAAGGGGCCGTCCGGCCATGATGGGATGACATTTTTTCTTCAAGTCCAATATGTGTGCAAGTGAAGCCCAAGATTTAAGATACATAAAAATGTAAGGAATGTTATATAGGCCACAGTATGTTATTTATGTCATCATGGTTGTCAGCCCCCTATCCTCCTCTCTTTATCTCGTTATCAGACAATTCATTTTCCCTAAACGAGAGCATGCAGGAACAATATTCGAACAATATCTTTCACCCTGCAGGTCCCATAGGTGCTCTCTTGGCGGTCACGTCGTGTGATGCGTTTGAAACGTTCAAAAGGAGCCAAGCAACACAATCCCAGACACAACATGAGAGCGTGCGGCGTGACCCCCAGAGACTGTGTTCCGTGGGGGGTCAAAGGGGTCGTTCGTATGGCAGCCAAACCCAGGACAATGGGAGAGAGAGGGCTGTTTATCCCTTTAAGACCGGGATCGTATCTGTGTGTCATTTTTAGATTCCTTTGGCTGTTAAAACAAGACCAGGAGACCTGGTTCTGCCAGACCCAAAATGAAGTCCTAGTACGTAACACACCTACAAACCACTTTATAACTGAAGTTCATGATGTCATGAATAGTTCGTGACGAAAGGGGACGTCACAAACTTTTTTTTGGCTGGGGCCGGAGGACAAATGGCCCCTGCCCATGTATGGACGAAACAGGTACAAAGCCTCATGTAAGCCCGACCCCTTGGGTCTGGCAAAAATAGCAGATATACAAGCTCATAGCGCCGCTCTATGAGCTTGAATATCTGCTATTTTTTTTAAATCGTGAAAATTTGTGCAAATCTTTGAATATATATATTTTTTCTTTAAAGCGAACATTTGTAACTCAAATCTTATTGCTTCTGGGGGATTCTACAAATGTCTTCTAAATCCTAACAGTTTTCAAAATATATAAATATCAGTGGTTCTTAAACTTTTTCATGTCAAGGACCACCCAAAATTATCTGTATTTGGCCGCGGACCCCCATCTGAAAATATTTTGTTCCAGGGACCCCCCAGAAGCAAAGATTTGAGTTAAAAATGTAGATACATTTTCACGATTTCTTTCCCAAAAAATAAGCTTGTATATCTGCTATTTTTGAATAGCCAAAGAAATCAAAAAATTACACTGTAGATGCGTTCCCGGTCTTCATGGGTTATCAGAGGAGAGAAAGGGAAACAGGGGCGAAAAGGGAGAGTTTTGTTTGTTTGGAGTGTCGGGGAAGCAGAGCTTCCTGTTGTGCAGATCGCCTCACCAAAGCTCGACACGGGTCAGCTGAGGTGGACACGATAATGGACACCGGCAAACGTTTGACTTTATATCGTCCGAAAACGTTGCACTCAGCTATTATCTCTTGTCCCGCCAAATTAATTATTCATGCCGAAGTGGATAGGATGTATTGTTTAGTGAAATCTACAGGGTTTATTTGGATTGATATGAAATATAAACGCTGACCTTTAAAAGGCCGAATCCTGGATGGCTTTTAGCATATTGTGTAAGATGTAGGGTTACATGCACATACAATATAAAATGCCACAATATAAATTACAAGTAATGTTTCAAAATGTTACTTGAGTAAAAGTACTGGCATGTATTGGCATCAAAATATAATGCAAATGCACTGAGGCTAAAATACAGACTGGCTTTGCAATCCCTAACGAGTTCATAATGCAATCTCACATTCATAATGTGCTTTTATTCCCACTGCTCTCTTTGAGTAATGGTTCAACCTTGTGATCTCACAGCAAAATGTCCTTGCAGTGAAGAGCACATTCTGCATGGGTGACATTTCTTACTTCAGAGCGAGCGCTTATGCCAGATGCCAAGTTATATGCAGTATACCGTAGCTTTACAGTATAATAGATTGTATGTGGTGGCATAATTATAAGACATTGTTCTAGTTCACATCCAGAGAACATGTGTTTCACTGACCCACTGTTGCTGTGAAGCCAAACGTCTGACCTATTGACCTGTGAGACTAATGAGGTGAGGAGAATGAATTCCACCGTTAACCCATGAAGACCGGCACATTTTTAGATTTCTTTGGCTATTCAAAAATAGCAGATATACAAGCTCATAGCGCGGCACCGAGTGCCGCGCTACGAGCTTGTAGATCTGCTATTTTTGAAAAATCGTGAAAATATGTGCAAATCTTTGAATATGTATTTTTAAAGCAAACATTTGCAACTCAAATCTTTGCTTCTGGGGGATTCTACAAATGTCGTCTAAATCCTAACAGTTTTCTGAAAAATGTATGTTGCTATATCAGCTATATCAGCAGATCTGCAAGCTCATAGCTCCTATGAGCTTGTAAATCTGCTAAATTTTTGAATAGCGAAAGTATAAAATATGGATAAAGTGCTTGCACAGATTCCTTGCCGGTTTGAATGGGTTAATACAAAGCCTACAGGCTCTGGTACGGTTCATACAGTCGGCTTGATTAATGGGGTTGGCAATCACACTGCTGCTGAAAGTGAACATTTGTGTCTTATCCCCAGTCGGTTACATATTCACAGACTTATCCGTTTACTCATGCCTACTTCAGACACTCTTACGTAAGAGTTTTTTTTTTTTTTTTTTTTCCAATCGCTTTTCATTTCTGCACTTTGAGGAAATTCTGGGAACATATTGAAATGAAGTGAAATGCTACAAGTTGTAGTTGTTCACATTTCCTCTAAAGGGATAGTTCACCCAAAAAAAATCGTATTTTCTATCAATTACACACCCCATTAAGCCTTCATGGAGATGTTTTTGTTTTTGTCGCATTCCCAGGCCAATGATTTGATGACGACGGAAAGATGCTAATGTCTCCGGTAGGAGACAATGCGGTAGGCAGCCGCCGCCGGTCATCAAATTATTGGCTTAGGAATGCGACAAAAACAAAAGTCTCCATGGGGTGACAAATCGATAGAAAACGTTATTTTTGGGGGTGAACTATCCCTTTAATCATGTTCAGTCTGGCGTCCCTATTTTGGGCATGTCCTTACAGGTTCAAAACTGGCAAAAAATAGCCAATCGCTCTACAAGCTTTTTGGGTTGGCTGTTTTCCACTCGACAAAGTATAAAACAAATAGGGCTTAAGTGGTTAAAATATCTCTAGACAGGCGCTCTGTTCTGTAAAGTGGATTGATATCATTCCGTGGAGGTGAATTGATATAGAATTTCCGAAGGCAAAAAAAAAAACAAGGGTAAAAGTCTAACCCTCAAACGCCCACTGACTGTTAATGCAGCCCATCATCATCATCATCATTAGCTGCCATGGCAGCAGTCAAATGATTCAACTCCAGCACCATGGACAGAGCGCTGGAGCTGCAGAGAGAGAGAGAGAGAGAGAGAGAGAGAGAGAGAGAGAGAGAGAGAGAGAGAGAGAGAGAGAGAGAGAGAGAGGAGAGAGAGAGAGAGAGAGAGAGAGAGAGAGAGAGAGAGAGAGAGAGAGAGAGAGAGAGAGAGAGAGAGAGAGAGAGAGAGAGAGAGAGAGAGAGAGAGAGTGTTGCCAGATCCAAGATGTGGCTGCAGGCTGCCAGCAGTAGCTCCTGAACGACCACAATACATTGATTATTAACCACATGATCAAGTGGACATTAACCACTTGATCAGTAGCAGCATCACTAGTTCCAGGGTGAACATTTTGGCGAAAACAGCCAGGACCGTCTCACCCATTATCCCTAAACGTCCTTGCCATTTTTTGCTATTTTGACGAGCATTTTCAAATAGTTCAAATAGCCAAGCTACAAGCTCACAACGTGTCGATGTAGATTGGCTATTTGAACTATTTGAAAATGTTTTTCAAAATAGTAAAAGATGGCAAAGAAGTTTAGGGATAATGGGTAAGGCGGCGCCCAAGGTAGGGCCCTCAATCTACCAGTGGTGTAAAGTAAGTACATTTACTCAAGTACTGTACTTAAGTACAATTTTGAGGTACTTTTACTCTACTGGAGTATTTCAAATGGTATATACTTTTACTTCTAATCCACTACATCTCAGAGCAGGCAAATAATGTAATTTTACTCCACTACAATTATTTGAAAACTTTAGTTACTAGTTACTTTGCAGATATAAATTATTACATTATAAAACATACAGTAACTACTTCAGACCTATGTTACTGTATGATACCTAGACTATTTGAAAATAGCCGATCTACAAGCTCACAACGCGTCGCATCGCATCGTACAGTTTGCAGATCTCAAACATGTTTGTACTTTCACTTTTGGTACTTTAAGTACATTTTGATACGAATACTTTTGTAAACAAAATTGAATTCCGGACTTTTACTTGTAACGGAGTACTTCTACATTGCAGTATTGATACTTTTACTTAAGTAAAACATTTGAGTACTTTTCCCAACACTGCAATCTACAAGCTGGTAGCCTGAGCTTGTAGATTGGCTATTTTCTGCAAAGATTTTTAGTGTTGCGGGGAAAAGTATAGGGGCCCCTACCCCTAGACCCCCTTGTGGATTGTGGTACACTAGATCCCTATAGGGGTTTAATTAACACCCTCGGTACAGGATAAAGGATTGTTGTTGTTTATCCTTGCTTATGCAGGTGCTACTTGGCAACCGGGGTGTAAAAAAGTCAGAAGTGAAGATTAATCACCTCATTATCAAGCGTTGTACGACTTCATATCTTTTCCTGTGATTGACCAGAGACTAGCCTGCTACTTCCTGCCATTCCTCCTCTCTCTGCCGCGGACGGACAGGAATGTTCAAACTGTATCCTGTTTTTCTTTGTGGAACTTGAATACCTACTGCCACCGTATACCTCATGACCAGAGGGTTTAAGCCATTCAATTCAGGAACGCATCTGTGTCATTTTAAGATTTCTTTGGCTATTGAAAAAATTGCAGATATACAAACTCATAGCTTGTACTATCTACTATCTATGTACGATCTACTATTTTAGAAAAATCGTGAAAATGTGTGCAAATCTTTGAATATAAAAAAAAAATTAAGCAAATTTTTTTAAAACTCAAATCTTTGCTTCTGGGGGTCCCTGCATGGAACAACATATTTTGAGATGGGGGTCCGCGGCCAAATACATGTCCTTTTGGGGGCCCTTGACATGAAAAAGTTTGAGAACCACTGATTATAGCAACACGTTTTTTCAGGATGATTTAGAAGACATTTGTAGAATCAGCCAGAAGCAAAGATCTGAGTTAAAAATGTTCGCTTTAATAAACATATATGTATTCAAAGATTTGCAAACATTTTCACGATTTTTCAAAGAAATTGCAGATCTACAAGCTCGTAGCACGGCTATGAGCTTGTAGATCTGCTATAATCTTTGAATAGCCAAAGTATAAAATAATGGTTATAGGCTAAAATCTAAAATGACACAGATGCGTTCCCAGATTGAATGGGTCGAGGTTTGTTAAATAGCCACACTGACCAGGAATATTATGCTGACATTCGGAAGCCTAACTAGACGACTTGTGTCACTCGGAAATGTACTGATTGTCAGGTAGTGTAGCAGACTGGCTCAGATTCTCTGCCCGATGATTAAAAAGGCCTAATATCTAGGATGAGGATATAGGATGATGGCTTTCCACGTGGTAGACTGCTCGAATCCTGGGCGTTACACTGGCATTGACGTTTTTTTCAGTTTCACTGGTTTCCCAGTGAAAATCTGTTATTTTGGCCAAGCAACATGGTCCTATATACTATAAATAATTGGCTTAAAATCATACTGTGTAACAGCCATTTTAGTAGTCTTTTTGGTGTCACCTTTGGTGTGTAGCTCTGTAGCTCTGTAGCTCTGTTGTCTGTTAGAGTTCATAACAAAATCGCGGATGTACCACTATGTAACTACTAGCGGCCAGGAAATTTTGGAAAGCAACAGTTTTCAGAAAGGTGAGACTTTACACAAAAATATGGACAGTGTCACGCCATTGGTTTCTACAGACCGTGAATGAAGCCTATTTTGCAGCGATTCTTTCTATATCCGGTTGATATCCGGTCCGAAATGCAAACGGAAATTAATGCTATTGGCTGAAATCGCAGCTAGGGCGGGTCTTCACTCGGTAGAACCAGTAGAAACCCAAACATACCCTACTTAATCTTTAATTTAAAAATAAATGGGACCATAATTTATCAAAACGTACTGTATATCATGGTGATTGAAAGAAGACTTTAAACTAGCAACTGGAAGCATATAGTATGACAATGTTAATTAAGGTAATAAAACAAATAAAAGAAATGTGTAAAGTTCGGCCAAAAACCCATCCGCTTGAATAGAGCATAAAATGCTTCTACAACCAGCAGGGGTGAAACAGCGAGACTACAAGCCATTCATACGAACTGTCATGCTTCCTAGCCTCGATTTACAAGCCGGATGCTAACCCCTTGATTTTACACTGTGGATTGGGATCCAAGAGATAGAAACTGTATCAAATGGGCATCCATGGCCTAATGCATATCAAACTGTGGGTCCTTATTAACCCTTTTAAAAAAGGTTGAGGCATCTCGAGCCAGCTGTAAATAATCGGGACTGACTCGAGCATGACTTAATGCACAGGGTAATGGTGTGACCTGGTTGTCTACCGCAGACATACATGTTCCATACTGCAGCTCATCCCCGGTACTGCATGGCTGCAGAATGGCAGCTCATCATGACTGACTGTGTGTGTAAGCCCATAGGCCTGTCTGCAGAACCCAGGCCTGTCTGTCTGCAGAGCCCAGGCCTGTCTGTCTGCAGAGTCTGTCTGCAGAGCATGGCCCCCGGGGAGCTCAACAACATGCAGATCAGAAGATATGACAGGACTGACACTGATCACCCCTTCAATCATCACTTCTCATTACTGCCATGTGGACACTGATACAGCCTACCACACACTGGCTGTAAACAAGCCAGGGGGGCAATTGGAAAAGAGAAGGAAAAGTATTTTCAGAATTTGGGTTATGTGCTGTACAGTATGCTTAGTTGAACCTTTGGAGAGGAGGCTGCTCATTTGATCTTGGCTGTCCTGGCGTTCACGGTGTGGCGTTCACGGTGTGAAGTTCACGGTGTGGCGTGTGCCTGTGCGTGTGCGTGTGCCGTGTGCGTTTGTGTGTGTGTGTGTGTGTAACACATTACCCCGAAGCTAAGTCCAGTAACCATTACAACAGAGCCCATAGCCTGTGGCCACTCGTGCACAGTAACTTCAAAACTAGATCCTATAGCCTGCTGGGACCGTAACCGGGACGACCGCGACAAGCGTGGCCGCGCATGCACAGTAACTCCGCTGCTTACAGAGTTGACAAAAACGCTAATGAACAGCTTAAAGGACAACTTCACCCATAATGCTCATGATAAAATGGTACTATTTTTGTCTACTTCTCTAGTGTGTCTGGAGGGCTGTGGACACTTCAGAAACCCACCTACCAGTGACATCATCGTTTTTTTTAAAAACAAGATTTCAAATTTTTTATTTAGATTTTTATTAGCGCAAGCTACAAGCTCACACGGGTTTCTGAACTCGCCAAGCCATCCTCTGAGACACAGACTGAGTAGAAAAAAATTGTACCATATTATAATGAGCATTAGTGAGGACCAATTATATGAAGATAGCTTGGAAATGGGTAAAGTCGTCTTTAAGCTTGGAAAAAGTGGAAAAAGTGGCGTCACTGTGTCACTGAGCCCTAGCGTGGCTCATATCTGGCATAGAGGGGCGGGTTTAACATCTCCGGGGAGAGAATGCGGTGTGATCCCATTGGTTCACCGATCTGTTCGTCAATGAAACGCTTCCTAAACCCGGAACACCAACTCGCTGGTCCAGGCTTTTATTTTTTAGCAAAACTAAAAACTAAAAGCCTGGAGATCGAGGCTACTGAGCCAGTGGTTAATGCCTGTGTGCAAGTTGGCATGGGTTAGTCAACCCACTGAGGAGAAATGGATTCTCACAGACAGAGGGTTAATAGTAGGAAACACAAGAGGACATGTACAACAAATAGAATGGATAGTGTTTTACCAGTATCTCCAGGTCTCTAGAGCCACAGCAGTTTGTTGGAGGTCACTTAATTTGCAAACTGAAACATATAAAATAAATGCATTTGAATAAACTACTAAGATGATGTTCGACACAAATTAAAGTGCTATAAGCATTGGCAAACACCCATATGCATAAACAAACAATAGCCTAAAAACCAAACAAAGGCCAGCAGTAGCATTAGCCATACAACAAACAAGGCATAGCATTAAACAAGGCTATTCAGTCAGAGCTACACAAGGCTGAGCTTTGGCCTACCATGACTTCTCCTTCACTCTGCATCTGCATGCAGCAGAGTCAACATGGCTCTCTACCGGCAGGAACTCAACTTTGATCACTTCCTAACTACTTCCTGGTCATGTGACACAGTCATGAGCACAAATCACCTAGATTCCCACATAAACATTTCTAAATGTATGTTGGTGTTTGTTCCTCTAATGTCGCCTTGTAGCGGTGATCTTGCATCGTTGATCAGTGATTGATTGGCTTGTTCCTGTATTAGCTGGAGGAACAGCAAGTGGCTAGCCTGGCTGGATGCTTATTCCATAGCCTGGAGGGATAGTTGCTTTTTTCTTGTCTGTTACTGTGTATGCCTTTAAATGTCTTGATGAATTGAATACATAGGACCACAATGGAAACGAGGCCTCAGGGCTTTTTGTGTTATCCTTTTAGCGTCATTGTATAATCGTCCCCCCTACCTTTTGGAAAAAAAGAATAAAGTATTCAATCAATCAATCAATACTTAATGAAAAAAAGTAGTTGTCATTGACCGATTGGTATAATATTTGAGGATTGAGATTCTTGACCTGCTGTCAGCGCGCACAAGAAATCTGACGCTGATCAGCCGAGCACACACACACACACACACACACACACACACACATACACACACGCATGCATATATAAGCGCGCATGCACACACACACACGCACACACACACATACACACGACACACACACATACACACGACACACACACATATGCACTCGCACATCCGCACGCGCGCACACATACGTTCGCACGCACGCACACACACACACACCGAGCGCATACTCTCCAGGGGGAGACACTACAGTAATTAGAGGCGCATTAGCACTGGAGCGTTATCAGGTGGACTCATCAGCATCACTCATCATCCCCATCAGAAGGTATGAGTGCAGGTCAGTTCACTAAACGCTATGATTCATCAAGTGACAGTAAAATTACTTTGGGCTTTAATTCCCATCATGCTTAGTGATTGATTGGTCCCATGCAGACCACAGCCCTGTCTGTGGTCTGCGTGTCTGAGTGTGTTAAAGAGTCATGTGAGAATGTATAAGGAATAAGGACAGTATGTACAAACTATAGGAACAGGGGTTGACACGAAGCTGTTGTACAATGAGAAGCACCCCCCCCCCCTCCCCTCCATTCCTTGAGGAACGTTACAAAACATTGCATTCTTTCATTCTGTCCAAGGTACCATGGATCCATATGAGCACATGAGCTGTCTGCTGGGCAAAACTATTGATTTTAGATGTTCTACCTATTTATCTACGGTACCTCAGGCTTTCATTTGAACTCACAGAAGTGTTTACTTTGGTTAAAAGAACATTTTGTGAACTATCGTTCACAAAATGTGTCATATTGTCATTTTCCCTTCACACCTCTTTCATCTTTCCAAACAGTCATGAAACAGAAACCAGAAACCATTGCTTTTGAAGACCATATGCAGTCAAGAATGCTCAATGTGAAAGATATTAAATGATGCATCTTTTTATTCAGTTGATTTCATTTCACACTTTTCCACACAACAGCAAGCGATACATAAGTGTTGAAATTCAACTCTACTCACTAATATAGTTTTATGTTTTCTACATAACTTAATTTAACCTTTCAACCCCCAGGCAGCCACCAATATACATATACATATACATCATATTAAAGTGCTCTAGGGTCAGTGGGGTTCAAAGTGGGAAAGAGAGTGTTTTAAATAAATTCTATAATTAAATTCACTTAAAATGATACAAAAAAAATACAAAACAAACAAAAACAAACAAAAAACAAATGTATTTGTTTCAGTATCACCACTATGAATCTGTTCCTCATGCACAATTATTTCATTTGCACAATTTAATTGTCCCCTTCATGGCCTGATGAGAGTCTCAGCGGAGGTGCATGACATGAAAAGGTTTGAAAACCCCTGCCCTTATAATATAGGTTTTCATGTATGAGAACTCTGAGAATGTACAAATGGACTCAAATTGTATAGTGTTTATTCCACTTTTGTCTGCTCGTTTCCCTTTTTTTATCCTGTTTCCTGATTGGATAAAACTGGTATCCCATCCTGAAAATGTATTTTGTATTTACTAAAGAGCTGGAGAGACGGGGAGACACCCCATGTTACTGAACAAACACTTTATATACCAATGATTACTATGGGAATAATATAGAGCTACAAATAAACAAAATACAAAATTAACAAATAAAAAAGATATCACTTACACCACCTTTAAATTGACACTCATTTGATGGTGTATGATGAAATGACACACAATAAAACAAAATAAAATAAAAGACGTATAACTCCAGAGTGACCCAGGACCCCAACAGCAGTGGTGAAAAGTAACTAAGTACATGTACTGTAAGTACAGTTTTGAGGTATTTTTTACTTTACTGGAGTATTTCCAATGTTCAATACTTTTACTTTTACTCCACTACATCTCAGAGGCAAATATTATTTTACTCCACAGCAATTATATGAAATCGTGAGTTTATTGTTTCTTTGTAGGTTTTGATTTTTAGAAAATATGCATCAACCACTTCAGCCCTACAGTATATATACTTCGGCTATATGAAAATAGCCAATCTACAAGCTCACAACGCGTCGCGATGCGACACGTTGCAAGCTTGTAGATCTGCTATTTTCAAAAGATTTCCATACATTTTGAAAACTTGTGAATTGGGATATTCTGCGTAATGAGTACTTTTACTTTTTGTACTTTAAGTATATTTTGAGGCCAATACTTTTGTACTTTTACTCAAAGTAAATTTTGAATACCAGACAGTATTTCTACATTGTGGAATTGATACTTTTACTTAAGTAAAACATCTCAGTACTTCTTCCACCACTACCCAACAGCCATGGGAGCTTACTGTTCTCCTACAGACTCCTATAGCCTGACGCTTTAGCCCTCTTTCACTGAGAACTATAATCCCACAGCATCTGGTTTCCATGAGCTGTCACACTGACTGTCCCCAGGATCGTGCCGTATCACGTTTTCCACCCTCTCTACTGTATTCTTGGGTACAAACAGACCGGCGTACGCGGCGGCGCTACAGCCGCCACTTCCTGCGTTGGGACACGTCTCTCAGCAGCCCTTTTGTTTTTCCTCCTCTGTGTCCGAGGAGGGACATTTGTTCAGGTGCTCGCGCTCCTCTCTCTCTCTCGCTCTCTTACTCTTTCTCTCTCGCCGCCTTCCGGAACGGCGCCGGTTAGCGCTCGTTTTGTTGCTTCGAGGCCTGGCGGCGGCGGCGGCGGTCCGGCCCGCTGCGGGACAAGAGGGCCGCGTCCCGGAGCCTGGCGGACATGCTGGCCACAGATCTGGTGGTGGACAAAAAAAAACCCCCAAACATACAGGTAAGCGACAAACAGAAACAGAACCCTCTTTGTTGAAGTTTTATTCAGTGCAAGGTTTCCCAAAACTTTTCAGGCCGCGACCCCCAAAATAATCATATAAAATCATATGTAAATTGTACTGGGGAACCCCCACCCTGACAAGCACTTGGAATTGGAGGCATTACATTTAGTTTGACAGATAAATATTACATAATATCCGAACAGCTATATTTCACAATGTTTGCCTCTTTCTTACGTAATATTTGACAATTTGGCCAATTTGGTATTAAAAAGGTCTTTAAAGTCATTAAATTGTCACTTAAGAAATGTGCAGATGCCCTGTATACACTTATACTGTAGGTTTGTTTGTTTTGCTGTTTGGTGAGAAAACAATGTTGCACATTAAGCTAATCATCTGGGGACCCCACAAAATAATTTGGGGACCCCCTGAGGGTCCCGACCCTCAGTTTGAGAACCACTGATTTAGTGAGATGTATGTATGTACAGTACATGTATACATTAAACATGTGGCTTTGGCCCATACAGATACAGTAGGGTAACCTCTTTTGGTGCAACATACAACCTTTGACTGATAGAACCAGCTGCCTAAACTAAGCTGAAGAACCAGTAGTGAACATCTATAAAAACCCCATACTGTACTTCATTGTATGTCAAATACAACAACGCATGTACCCGATGCAATGCGCGCATCACGTTGCAAGCTTGTGGATCTGCTATATTCGTAGAATGTTTGCCTATTTTCACCAAATGTTGGCAAAACGTTTGCCTATTTGTGAATAATGTTGGCCTATGATGACATGGCCATTCCCACTATAGGGTCCATGTGGTTCTAACAGGTTCTTTGTATGACAGCGGTGCTGTATAGCAGCACCTCAACCACCCCAAAGAACCAATATATTTGTGTGTGTATTCGTGGGTTTCAAAACCTTACCTGAGGATACTGAGCACGTTGGTTTGAGGCATGTTGGAGGCGTTCTTTGGTGAAGGCATGTCAGGGCTGAAATAACAGAGTCATAGAGTTTAGAGGATATCACTGAACTGAACTGTAATGAACTGAACTGAAGATGTCTTCAGAACCCTTTTATATCAGTCTAACTACACTTTAATTTTTGTATTGGCACGATAACAGAAAAGGTGTTGCATCTCCTTGGAACAATATGACCCACAACCTGCCGTCAAGGAATTTATAGTTATATGTTGTCTTATATTTTTGCCAACCTAAAACATTCTTAACTTTACACGCTCACAAAAGATTTTATTGTAACCTGTGGATTACACATGTTTTATATCATTTCTCAAAATGTTTTTAAAAATGTCAACTGTGGTCTCTGTAGTGTGCCTCACGTGGCGCGTCACTCCCTCCAGCCATGGTGATATTGTTTGTTTACGTGTCGTCTCCTGGAGACATGAATCCCTGACTCAGGCTTTTAGTCCTATCAAACTCCTACTCACTTCAGCCCTCAGCCAATCAAAACACTCTGATGAGAGGGTACTACTGAACACACATCAGAGCTACACGCATCAGAGCTAATGATAGCATCTCAACTCTTCTCTGACCCCTGTGTGTGCCATGGACGGCACCACGCCTCACACACACTCCATAAAGAGCTGTGTGTGGACCCTGCCCTCGTAAACATAATGCAGACCGATGCCAAGTGTCACCAAGGGTCACCAAGTGTCTGAGCTGTCACACTCAAAGTTATACTTTTTTTTTGCACGACCTCAATGGATAAGGATTTCCTCTGTCTGTCTGTGTGTCTGTCTGTCTGTCTGTCTGTCTGTCTGTCTGTCTGTCTGTCTGTCTGTCTGTCTGTCTGTCTGTGTGTCTGTCTGTGTGTCTGTCTGTCTGTCTGGGGTAGTCGGGCTCCCAACTCACCTGTTGTGGCAGAAGCTGGCACAGCTGTGATCAGCAGAGTTGGCACACACACAGCGACCTGTAGATCTACGGCGCCGGGACAGGGCACTGCCCAGACCATAAATCGTTGTCTTGCTGCACACAGAGAGAGAGAGAGAGAGAGAGAGAGAGAGAGAGAGAGAGGGGGGGAAACACAAATTCAATATCAAGTACTGTTGATAAGTTTCTCTGATGATGTTCTGCCAGCCAATAATCAATAAGATGAATACAATATTCCTTTTAGACTTGTTTATTACCAGCTGGGATCATTCAGTGTTAACACAAACACAAAATAGTGGAAGAAGTACTGGTCACACTATTATGGCCGGATTCTACCGCTCATCCAAAAAGGAATCCCCCTTGACCAGAGGGAGCTATTAGTCTTATGCAGGGCTACTCCATTACATACATGACCTCGGGCAGGGCTACTCCTAGGGCCACACCTATACTCTTTTAATCGTTCCATTGAAAACAGATAATATTCTGCTTTGTTTGTTTAAACTTTGTTCTTTGATATGATGACGCGCTGGAAGATTAATTATACAGTAACAATGATACAGTGTCAGTGCAGATAGCATGATGAGTTCCATACTGATAACCTATGGTTTATATCAAACATCCTGTTAGGTACATTACATACAGTAACAGAACACAGCGAAGTGGATGTGTACACAGCTGTATGTATGCTCATCAAATTTTACTTCAGTGCATGTGTGCTTTAACACATTATGCGTGTGTTGTGTGTATGTGCATGCATGCGTGTGTCTTTGTGTGTCACTGTATGAATTTATAACTCTGAGAGTGTGCAAATGGAACCTTGAACATGGTTCCATTTGCACTCTCTCAGAGTCGCACGTGCTTGTATTTGTGCTGCTGACCTTTTTATACTTTTGACGGATCATGTACAAATATTATTACTTTTCAGGATTCAAATTAAAAAGCATCATAAGTAGCAGATCCACAAGCTCGAAACGCCGCGAAGATGCTTTTGTGTGACACTGTAGTATGATCAAGTAGGGCGTTAATTTACGAAAATAAAAGAATATGGAGATAAGAGGTTTCAGCCCCGATAGCGACAATATGGTCATGTTTGAATATTATGTGTGTTTTTCTTTGTCAATTAAAGCATCAATCAAAACTCAATCAAACCTTGGAGTGTTGACCCAGATGATGTCCAGGTGACAGAAGTAGTGACACTCAGAGTCCAGCTGGTTGCTGCAGGAGCAGCGCTTGGTCCTGACCCGGTGAGGAGGGACCACAGCGTCACTGGCCTCCACGTCTGTCTGCTCCGTCAGAGGAAGAGCCAAACCTGCCACCGGAAAACAAAACAGAACAAGACAAGTTGATTCAGCTGTTCCATTCATACTGTCACATCAGAGCCGTCTGGGAGAAACGCGGGGCCCTGTGCGAAGTCGCGCGCGCGATTTCTTCGCGGTTTTGGGCGGATATTTCCGAGTTTTTGGTGGTTATTTGCGGTTATTTATTTTTATAACTCTTAATAAATGTGATTCTGTTCACAAAAAAAAAAAAAAATTATGTGGGGCTCCCCCAAGTGCGGGCCCCTGTGCGGCCGCACCGCTCGCACTACCCTTCCTGCGGCCCTGTGTCACATGGCATGCTTTATCATACAGCAGGGGTTTTGAACTAGTTGTGAAGCAGGGACCACCACCACCCTGACTAAAGAATCAACCTGGGGACCACTGTTGTGTTGGGTGGGGATAGGGGCTATAAGATTAGCTATTTTTGGAAACACTTGATATGCATTCCATGCATCCCACATTTTCTCAACCAACGGCCCATGGACTACTAGTGGTCCATGGCGTAATTAAGGCCTGCAGGTGCATGGGAACATGTTCTACAAAACAAATAAATAAAATACCTTTTTTAAATGTATCAAAAAATATATCAAGCCCTTAACAGTAATATTTCAACTGAAATATGCAAGTGGTCCAGAGCTCAAAAAAGGTTGAGAACCACTGATCTATTCCTATCCCACGGTTACCCTTATTCTGTACTTTATCCATGTTAAACTCATGTTAACTGATATACTGATAACTGTAACTCATTTATGACCGAGCAGACACATGCGATCACATGGGCACATTTCCTAATAATGATGACTCAACCAGACAATCCGGTGCATTTCCCCCTTTTGATATATTTGCTCCCTTTTTCTGTGGAATTTCTTGACCTCCAACTTCCCAGTAAAAGACCACATTGACACACCATCAGAGATCATTCAGGTCATGTGTTTCTCAACTAGTGGAACAAATAAAAAATCTTCACTTTCCTACATTACTACATGCATGGTCAGGGACCACATGCAATACCTTCACGGACCACCAGTGGTCCACGGACCACCAGTTGAAAACCTCTGCCATACAGTGAAAAGAAATTGATATGAAATGGATTAAAATAGATTCACCCCTTCGGGTGGTGGAGAGTGACACTTGGTGCATCCAATTTATACATTTTCAGAGAGTACAAAAAATATATCACTTTCACTTCTTTAAAAAAAGAATCTGAATTAAATTAAGTTAAAAGGCCCTGAATTATTACTAGTTTTCTTTCGTGAAATTCTGACTTTATATCACAGAATTCTGAGTCGTTCTCAGCCCCCCCCCCCCCCCCCCCCACACACACACACACACACAACTGTAAATTCAGTTTTCTTCTTGCAGTTGCAACTTCTGAGCCTTTTTCTTTTCTCCTAATTGCTTAATTAACAGAAGAGATATAAAGGGTCATCCACAGGCCCAGTGAGTGAAGCTTGATTTATGAGTTTGATTGTTCCTTCAACCATCATGTCAAACTAAAAAGTCTTGTAAATAGGTGCCAGTCAAACATTTGAGTGTTCCCTCTAAATACATTGGCTGACAAAGTGAAGGGCAAACACTGTCATGCTCCCACAAGCCCACATGGTCATAGAGCTGGAGGTCCTATAGACAGAGCAGAGACCAGACCAGGAGCATAGCAGCTCACTCTGGTCAAAACATCAGAGAAAAATCATCTCCAAGAAAAAAGATCAAATGTTATGCAACAGGTTATAGATCTAGTGATAGCTACAGCTATTTATCATTGTAGTTCTTATGCAATGTTGACTAGAATTTGTTAAATTTTTAAAAGGAAGGCGAAGAAAAGGACTTGCTGAAACATGCATCTATATAGAAGACAGTTATTGCTTTGTGCGCCTGAGTGTGACTGAGTGTAATGCTGCACTAAGTGATTAATTAATTGTGTACATTGCTCCCTTCACCAAAAAAGCATATCAATTGGTTTGAAGTTTAGGAATGACGTTTTTTCAAACTTCATTCTTCTTACCATGGTTGAGCAACAAGTTAACAACTAAAGTGTCAGATGAACTAATTGATGTAATGCAGACTACTCCAAATTGAAGGTCAAAGTTCATTTGTCTCTGGGGGAGAAATTTGTTTTGGAGTAAAAAGGCAAAATATGCAGTACCTACTACCAACACACATGGACAGGACATTAACAAAACACATGGCCTACATGGGCCAATTATAATACCAGCATCATTACAAAATCCTCCTTACACATTGCATGTATAGCTGCGATCTATCTTAATACTGCAGTGCATGATGCAGCTGAATCTGTTTTTTTCTGGGAGTAAAACAAACAAACAAAAAAGCATCATCAGCACTCACCATCATGCAGGGAAGCCCACAGAGTGATGAGCAGGAGGAGTCCGGAGTGAGAGGACATGGTTAATAATGTTAACAGCTGTCTGTCTGTGTGCACAGTGTTATCCTTTAAGAGTCCAGTGGGAGCTATAGAGCAGCTATAATACAACACTGTTGTGTTAGTCTGCAGGTGGATGAGCCTCTTCTCCTCTCCATGCACTACTTTATACCCAACCTCCCAGCCATGATGTCACACTGGAGGCCCCGCCCCCCATGCAAAGCCTGGTCTCTGCTACAACTTTCAGTTATACAACCCCAGGCTGTTTGACTAGCCCAAACATTCCAGGAATCTTTGCCATTTCATTGTACTCTACAGTACACCCCCTCCTCCTCCTCCTCCTCCTCCTCCTCCTCCTCCTCCCCCTCCTTTCCAACCACCCCTCCTCTTTTCCCTATTCCCCCTCTCCTCTCCTCCCCTCCTATCCAGTAGTGGAAAAAGTACTACATTTTTTTTTACTTAAGTAAAAGTACCAATGCTGCAATGTAGAAGCACTTTGTTACATAAGTAAAAGTCTGGTATTCAAAATACTTACTATAATAATATTAAATAATTACTTGAGTAAAAGTACAAAAGTATTGGTATCATAATGTACTTAAAGTACCAAAAGTAGAAAGTACTCATTATGCAGAATGTCCCATTTTACAAAATGCATAAAATGTATACAAATCTTTTGAAAATAGATATCAGAGACAATGCGTTGTGATGCGACACATTGTGAGCTTGTAGATTGGCTATTTTCAAATGGCCCAAATGGCCTAAATGTATATGGTAACTAGTAACTAAAGTAGTACAAATAATTGTTGTGGAGTAAAAAGCACAATATTTGCCTCTGAGATGTAGAGGAATAGAAGTAAAAGTATTGAAAATTGGAAATACTGAAAAGATACCTCAAAATTGTAATTAAGTACAGTACTTGAGTAAATGTACTCAGTTACTTTACACCACTGCTCTTTTCCCTATTCCCCCTCTCCTCCCCTCCTATCTATCAGCCCGCCGCAGGCTGTGCCTGCCCGCCTGGGACCCAGCAGCACACAGTATACAGGGAAGAGGTTTTTCACTTATCGACTGCCACATGCGGTGGTGGAAAGTAACTGAGTACATGTACTCAAATACTGTATTTAAAGTAAGATTTTGAGGTACTTTTCATTTTATTTGAATATGTTCATTTTTCTTAACTATATACTTCTACTCCATCCACTATACATCTCAGAGGCATTTTTCATTGATTGATTGAATACTTTATTAACAGTTTGCAAAAAAAGCAAATAAAGTACAGTTCAATACAAAAGGATGCTAAAAGGATTAAACCCAAGAAAGCACTATGGCTTGTTTCCATTGAGGTCCTCCTGTACTTTTTTACTGCACTATAATTATTTGAAAACTTTAAAGTTACTTTGTATTTAAAGCTGCACTATGTAACTTTCCTCTTCGGCCCCGGGTTTGAACCCGGTTTCCTGCGCAAGTGCTGACGTTTTTACCATTGAGCTAATAGAGCCTGCCTGCTTGCTCAGGGGATGAATTGAATCTTGGCCCTCAGGTCAAAATTCGTTGTCAGATCCTGTGTCTAGGGGAGATGTGACCTTTGACACGATCTAAATGTCTCAATAGAAGAGCAGGGAGACACAATACAACCATAAGTTATAATGTATGAATATACTCTACCATACATATTGTATAAGTTATATTGTATTAACATACTCTACCATGCAGATTGTATACGTTATATTGTATTAACATACTCTACCATGCAGATTGTACACGTTATATTGTATTAACATACTCTACCATACATATTCTATACGTTATATTGTATTAACATACTCTATCATACATATTGGACAAAATGCCATTTTATTCATAAAAGAAATGATTACATAGTGCCGCTTTAATATTATATTATATTTTATATTTTATACAGTACTTCGGCTATTCGAAAATAGCCCACAAACGTGTCACGACGCAAACACGTTGTGAGCTTGAAGATCTGCCACCTTGGAAATAGTTTGACACATTTTGAAAACTTAAATTCTGCATCATGAGCACTTTCACTTTTGGTCTCTGTCGGATGGAAACCTCATTTGAAATGAGTTTTAAAATGAGCGTAAAATGAGTGTAAAATGGGCATAATCTTCTTCAAATATTTTACCATTTGAAAGCTTACATTCCGTGTCTTCTATTGAGTCACATTATGTCTCAAATTGTTATTTTGATGCCTATATGCTTTTGTTACTTCACTTATGTAACAAATCTGAGTACGTCTTCCTGGTGGAACTCTAGTCCAGCAGACTATCAACCTCCAACACAGTAAAGCCCTGCAGGCTGTGCCTGCCTGCCTGGGATCCAGAGCACACTGTACAGGGGAGAAGAGGTTCACTGATGGACTGTCTGTCACCCTCCATGTGTATAACGTTTATCGTTGCTGTCGGGGCAGAAACCTCTTATCTCCGTATTCTAACTTTCTGTGTTTTTTACTTGATTATACTACTGCGTCACACAAAAGCATCAAAAGTAGCAGATCTACAAGCTCGAAACGCGGCGCGAAGCGACGCGTTTCGAGCTTGTAGATCTGCTACTTTTGATGCTTTTGAATTTGAATCCTGAAAAGTGTTAACATTTGTACATGATCTGTCAAAAGGATAAAAAGGTTTTAGCTTGTAGATCTGCTACTTTTGCTTATTTATTTTTTTATCCTGAAAAGTAACAGTTTTGGACATATGAGGTTTCCACGCGACAGAGACGATATCCTAAGGCATTTTACTGTATGTCTGTGACTGCTGTCAGTGTTCGAGTGATGAATGACGATGGGTTCATTCTTCCTCTAACTATGATATCGTTGCTGTCGGGTGGAAACCTTGTATGTCCAAAACACTTTGCTCTTTATTATTATCATTATTTAAAAAAAAGTGAATTCGTGAAAATAGCTGATCTACAAGCAAACAACGCGTCACGATGTGACGCGTTGTTCGCTTGTAGATCTGCTATTTTGTTGTCTTGTATGATGAACTACGTCATTAATTTTACGAAACAAAAACATCAAAAACTTTTAAATATGGCAGATACGAGGTTTCTGCCCGACAGCGACAATAATATGAATGAAGCCTGAAGGGGCTTTGGAGAGATGGAGGGATGGAGAAACCGAGCATGGGGGGAAAGAGGAGAGAGAGATGGATGCTGATTGGCTGATTTGAATATGCTCTGATAAGGCCTGACAGGGGAAGACCAGGCAGTGAATGAATGGGGGGGGACCCTGGAAACTGTGACCGGAGGGGACGTGCCATGATGACTTAATGCTATGGTTGCCATACTTACTTTACACTTTTTCCCAATTATATCTAGACTAAACCTTCCATCCTTTATTTGTCAACGTCTCAGTAAAGACAAGGACCTTCATCAGGACATGTTCTGGAAAGTTCTTATCTGAGGGGATTTATTCTGTTGCTCTTATCTCTTCTGTTTGTACCCTTTTAGTAATGTTTATATGTGCTCTTTTTGTAATGTTGCTTGTTTTCTGTATGGGGACTACAGATAGAAATTGGCATTCTTGCTAAATCCGGTGTATTTACATTGCATTGTATGTGTGGTGTGCATTAATATACTGTCCCTCCCAAATAAACGTATAAATAAAAATAAAAATAATTCAGCACCACAAACATTTCTTGAGTTTTGTCGATGTCTCCATCCTAACAAAAAGTGGCCCGATAAAACAAAACAAAACAAAGTTTTGTTTGAGTTTTAAATGGACCTAAATGACTGAGTTCTTGATACAGGAACCCTTGAGTAGAAAATATTTTTCCAAATGTGTTTTATGGTTGCTTTCTCTTTGCTTTTATTTTGATTTATTTTTTGCTTTTGTAAATATTGAAAAAAGGGTTGTGTATGTTTTGAACACCACAAATGTTATAATGAACCTTTATTGTCTCTGAAGATTTGATTACCAAGAGGAAACCTTTTCAAATAAACATTTAATAGTTGTAATAGTTTTTGTTTTGTTTACTCTTTGCTGCTCTAACACCCAGAGGGTGACAAACTGAACAAATAACATTCAAAACAAAGTGAAAAACATGAACTAAACATTGGTCTTTCAGTGGCAACAGTTACATAGTCAGTCACTGTATGACTAAAACGGCTGTCTTTTTATGAACAACACGTACATATTTAAGGCTGAATAGTGTAAAAGTAGAATGATTCTAGGTTTCTTTTGTATTGTTCTTATTGCACTTTTAATGTATACTATTTAATGACCTATTCCATTAAGGAAAGGATTCCAAGTAAGCCTGCTGGCTTCTTCCTTTTCTTGCACAATAACTTGTTTTCTTTAGATATATGTATTGTTTCTACACCTGAATACTGCTTTGAAAACTGACAAGTCTGACCCCAAATCTGACCTTGTGACGTCACTCCCCATTACCTGCCAGTCAACTCAGAAAACTCACCTCTTCAGACCTAACCCTCATAATTTCTCATTCCCTTCTTGTCACCTGTGTTCATAGATGCTAGTTATACTGTGCAGAATCTATGTTGGGTACTTGTTCATATTATGTCATGTTATCTTTGATTTAAGCTTGACCACAAATGTGAAGAATGTAATTTAGATACAGCATGCAGTTTAGACCAACACTTTCTCACTCTCAACTCATCAAATAGGGCTGTTTGGACACAATTTGGTCACATTCTGACACACTTATAGTACAATATATAATCCCACACAGCGTCATAATTTACCCCTTCATCTAAATATGACACCAGGATCTTTCTATATTGACTCAATATACATAATTATATTGTTCTACCCCGGGCATCTAGATCATGATGTGGAATTTCTACAGACAAGGATTGGGGCACCGCAGGCGTTGAAATGGAGATGCTAGCGGGTATCAGTGACAATGGTTTAGACAGTCGTTCGGGATAAGAGCATCTTCTAAATCCCTAAATCCTTCTAAATCCTTTGCTATTAGGCCACACAACCTTTCCTCTAAAACCGCTGCCCTTCTCGTGTACAAATGATGTCTCTATCACTGGCCCACGTATTGTCTCAGCCAGGGCACAAATCATCCAGGCCCACTGGCAAAAAGACTGACACGTTGATCTGCCTCCATTTCCATACTCATCATTACCTAATTTCCTTATCAGACGATTGATTCCTCCACCTGTCAGCTCAGGCTGAATAGCTGCCATGAAGATACAGCCGCAGCGCTGTGATAGCATCATGTTTTTGCTGATCAGGAGTGTATTGGGAGATTAGCGGTCGTTCTCATTTACATGAGCGAAGGCTTCCATTTGGCTATCAGGAAGGGCTGGGTGCATGGCTACTGTGTCCAGTCACCGGGCAACATGGGGGTCAGACGTGTCCCCGGGCTGCCGCTGCCCCCGGGCAGGGGAAGAAACATGACAAGTTTATCTGTGTGTGTGGGCTAGTGTCAACCATAATGGAAGTATGCAATTACTGCAACCATACTTTTGACAAAGGCGTCGTTTGACAGAAGCGCACCAAGAACTGTGTGGCTGAACGGTTAACAAACTCCTTCTTTGACAGTGGAATGGACTGAAAAATAATGTGCTTAAAGGGAAAGAACACTTTGGTAGAGGTTTGGGTTGTGTAGTTACCTTGCCATGATGTAACTCCAAAGGTGGACAAGAAATCAAAATAATTGCTCCATTGATTAGAAACGGACAATATAGAACATCACAAAACCCAGCACTGTTTATTTATATATATATATAAATAAAAAAATGTCAACTTCCTGTTAGTAAAATGAATAGGAAGTTATATATATATATATATATATATATATATATATATATATATATAACTTCCTATTCATTTTACTAACAGGAAGTTGACATTTTTATGTAAAAAAATAAAAAAAGTACTGGGTTTGGTGATGTTCTATATTGTCTGAATCAGCTTCGTTTGCATTGGTTTACGTACAGTATTTAGAGTGACTTTGAGAGCTGTTTCACCGTACAATGTTGTTAGTCAATGAGGAGCACATTTTGTATTATCTAATCTAATCAATGGAGCCATTATTTTTTATGTCTCGTCCACCTTTGGAGTTACATCATGGCAAGGTAACTACACAACCCAAACCTCTACCAAAGTGTTCTTGCCCGTTAACAATTAAATGAACAGTTAATACAGCATTATAAACCATACAATTATAGATAATTATAGACAAGTATCGATAGATACAGAAATAAACTATGCTCGCTCGCAGACGTGCAAGCACGCACGCACGCACGCACGCACGCACGCACGCACGCACGCACGCACGCACGCACGCACGCACGCACGCACATACACACACACATACGCACACGCACACGCACACGCACACGCACACGCACGCACACGCACACGCACACGCACACGCACACACACACACACACACGCACACACACACACACACACACACACACACAAAGAACTATTCATTTATCAGAATCAACTTAGTCACATCACAGTTTTTTTAAGGTGTAAAGAAGTGGGTTCCTTTTTTTCTGTGCATGCTCCATCATTTTGTAGTTTGGTGAGAACAGTTCACCAGTCTAACAACCTCAATAGAAACTGCAACTGAGCAGTGGTGGAAGAAGTACTCAGACAGTTCATGGGCCGGGTGATTGGGGTCAAGGTCATAATAGTTTTGGATTTCTCATTTTAGTTTAGTTTTAGTTTGTTTTGAATATTTCTAATTCAGTTAGTTTTAATTAGTTTTGAGAGCAGATGTGCTAGTTTTTATTAGTTTTTATTTTTGAAAAAGCTAATAGTTTTAATGTTAGTTTTAGTTTTTTATACTTTGAGTTATTTGTCAAGTGTAGGATTGAAAAGGTAATGTAATCACTTACGGATGAACCGTCCACAAACGAAAACTATGGGCATTTTGTCTATAATTGTCTCCGCCAGGCCAAAAGGCATGGCAAGAGAGTATGCTTTGCACCCTGTCCGTCCGTTAGCAGCTAATCTCCGGCACCATGGACCCAAATTTTTCACATGGGCCTGTTATAGCACCACCAGGAGGCCGATTTGTGCAAAACCCATTTTTTAAATATTACTCCTACAGATTTTATCCAAACGTCATGCAAATCGGTACACAGTATCTCTATAGTCATGTGATCAACACAGATCTCTCCGATTTTCCATATTCCATCCTCATTGGCTAAGGTTGGCTTCCAAAGTTTGCAGGATTGGTAAGTTTTGAACAAAATGCCTCAAATCATGAACACAGCATGCAATTTCCGTGATATTTCACACGCACATTCCCACTAGGCCGAGGAAGAAATGCCACCCTTTTCACATTGGCCTGTTATAGCGCCACCAGCAGGTCTAATTTAGCAAAACACATTTTCGGAACAAAATGCCTCAAATGATGAATGCAGTGTCCGATTGCTGTGAAAGGCCTAAGAATAAATGGCACCCTTTTCACATTGGCCTATTATAGCGCCACCAGGAGGCTACAATAACGTACCTGACCTGGCGGAGACCTGTGCTCCAAGGAGCACTTTTTCTAGTTTCAGTTTGTTTTAGTTAGTTTTCGTAAAAATAATTTATTGTGGAAATTGAAATTGAAATTGAAAACGGAAAATGTTTTTTCAATTTTAGTTTTCGTTAAAGGGATATTTCACTTAAGCCCCCCAGACAGTTTTTAAGTTGCTTGATTCAGTATTTAGATATTTGATATTCATTTTATCAGACACGCCCCCTTCCTATACAAACCCATTATAACTTCAAACTCAATTTAAAAAAAAAACACCCGTCCTTGGTTTTGGTGACTCATCCTGCCCTCCTAATACGCGAGGGGCCGTGTTTTTAGACTACTTTTTTCATTAAAAAAAAAAATTGGATTTAATTTTTTTCATTTTCCAAAAACAATATTAAAAATAAATGAAAAAAGTAATTGAAAAAACATGGTCTCCTCACGTATTAGAAGGACAATATCAGTCACCAGAACCAAGGATGGGTGTTTCTGATGAATCTATCATGGCTAAAATGGAGTTTCAAGTTACAATAGGTTTGTATAGGAAGGGGGCGTGTCTGATAAAATGAATATCAAATATCAAAATACTGAATCAAGCAACTTAAAACCTGTCCGGTGTTTTCCCAAAAGCCGTAAATGATAAAATGACCCAATTTTGTTTTAAAAGTTAAATATCCCGTTAACTAATAACCTCCATAATGCGAGCCATGCTGCTCCTGCACCTGCTGCCAGTGGTGGGAAAAGTACTCAGATGTTTTACTTAAGTAAAAGTATCAATACTGCAATGTAGAAGTACTCTGTTACAAATAAAAGTCTGGAATTCAAAATTTACCTGAGTAAAAGTACAAAAGTATTGGTATCAAAATGTACTTAAAGTACCAAAAGTAAAAGTACTAAAATGTTTGAAAATAGCAGATCTACAAGCTCACAACGCGTCGCGATGCGACGCGTTGTGAGCTTGTAGATCGGCTATACAGTATGTATAAAATAGGGCTAAAGTGGTTACTCTATGTTTTATAATGTAATCATTTATATCTTAAACATAACTAGTAACTAAAGTTTCCAAATAATTGTAGTGGAGTAAAAGTACAATATTTGCCTCTAGTGGAGTAGAAATAAAAGTACAGAAAATGGGAAATACTCCCGTAACGTAAAATATACCTCAAAAGTGTACTTAACAGTACTTGAGTAAATGTACTTAGTTACTTTACACCACTGGCTGCTGCCTCAATGGAAGGAAGACCGCTGTGGGTGGGGGATCTTCTGGGCGGTGTTCACCAGCCTCTGCAAAGCCTTCCTGTCAGCAGCAGAGCATGTTCCTAAGCCTGGTGGTGATGGAGGGTGTCCATCACATACACCTGTAGAAAGCCTCCAGCACTGACGTTGAGGTCAGCTTGCCTCAGCTTCCTGAGGAAATAAAAAGGCAGCTGGTGGGCCTTCTTTATGGGGCAGAGCGGTGGCGGCCATTTTGTGGTGCCACCGAATGAAATCCCATTAATTTTTTCGCATAGAGATTTCAGAAAATATTTATATACACTATTTTAAGCATGGAGCCATGTTCTCCCCGTGTCTCTCAGGGTAGTTAATACCCTCACAAAAACATGCAGTAATCCTGGTCGCTATACCGCCTCCCCCATGACAGCCGGGGCGCCTGATGGAGGAAAAGAGAACTAGTGGGAATAACGTGTTCCTTCCACGCGCTACGTCCAACCAGGGAAACTCCCCCCTGTCAGGTGACAAGAGGGTCAGTTGGCTCTCATGCATTGAAGGAGGCATGAGCTCGGCCCTCGGATAAAAAAAATATAAGACAAATCTGTAGCCATTCAGGCTCCTGTGGTGAATCATGTCCATAAAACCTTTGATTATAATTATATTATATACAATATTTAATAATACCCTTTATTTTGCGGTTTTCAAATATTTTTGGACACAGATTCAAATGTTTTATGGTCATAGTTCGCCAGGAGCCTGGATGGCTTGGTTCCAGGTTTAAAATCATTTATATACATATTTTACATCAATAACTACGTCATGCAGGCATATTGGGAAGCTGCACTAGCTGACCAAGCAAACATCATGTGGAGCAACGAATGGCGGAGTACAAACAATAAAACTCTCCAGATAAGACAATTGGCAGAATTCAATTTAAAAATATTACATGGAATTCTTCCAAACACGTCAAACTTGTATAAATGGAAGCTCTATGTGCTATAATTTTTTTTGCAAAAGAGGATACAGAATATATGTTTGTTTCATGTCAATGTCTGGGTAACTTTTGGAACCATGTTTCTGCTCTTATGTCTCAGTTTAATGTCACATTTACAGTAGCACTGTCAAATATCATTTTGGGTCTTAACACAACCTATAGGCCTAGTGACAGATATAGTGTACAATAAATTTGACATTCACAATAGCAAAACTGTCCGTCTTTAAAATGTGGATGAGATACAATGATGACCACCAAAGCTTTTGTAAAGTAGACAGGGTGTCTGTCTTTCTTTCAGAGTTGAAGTTAAGAATTAAAATGGATCTTTGGGCAAAGCTATTGTGGCTGTTGGATTAAAACGCATAAATGGAATGCAATTGTTTTTCTCTCTGTATGTATAATCCTTTCTCTCTGTACAACCCATTTGTGTATATACGTATATGTGATGTGATGTGTTTCTGCATTCTTTTCTATATGGTGTCTTGTAATGTGTATTTTTTTAAAGGAAAAAAAGTAAGTATATATATATAAATATATATATAATATATATATATATATATATATATATATATATATATATATATATATATATATATATATATATATATATATATATATATAGCGCCTATAGGCCTACTATATTTAGCCTGAATGGCTTGGTTCCAGGCTTAAAATAATTTATATAAATATTTTCGGAAACTCTATGGGAAAAGATTATGGGGTTTTCTAGCTGTGGCACCACAAAATGGCTGCCACTGCTATGACCTAAAGCGCCTGCCTCAAGCTCCTGGTGTTAGCGCCGTATAACTCATCCTCCGATTTGACCTTGTACTGAGTACAAGGTTAAAGGAGTACAATGTACTCCTTCTCTGCTCTTCTGATGGTGCTGTGGAGGCCTGCATGGGCAGACCCCACACTACAAGGATCTGAAGGCAGCATCCAGTGTTGTAAAGTATGTATGTACTCAAGTACCGTATTTCCCATTTTCAATACTTTTACTTCTACTCCACTCTATTTTGCACGTATTGATACTTTTACTTAAGTAAAACATTTTAGTACTTTTTCCACCACTACCGGCAGGGGCAGACCCCCACACTTCCAGGATCTGAAGGCAGCATCACATGCATGTTGTAGAGCACTTACTGTACCTCGCTAATCTGTCCATGGCTGCTGGTTAAGCAGGGTTAAATCCATCAATGCAACTTGCTGATAAGGTCAGTCTCTCTGTCTGAGAACCAGTGGTGGAAAAAGTACTCACGTTTCTCACTTAAGTAAAAGCATCAATACCGCAGCGTAGAAATACTCCGTAGTCCGGAATTGAAAATATATTTGAGTAAAAGTACAAAAGTATTGGTATCAAAATGTACTTAAAGTACCAAAAGTAGAAAGTATTCATTATGCAGAACGTATCGCGACACATTATGAGCTTGTAGATCGGCTATTTTTAAATGGCTGAAATGTATAAAGGGCTGAAGTGATTAATATATGTTTTGTAATAATAATCAAAATCTACAAAGTAACAAGTAACTAAAGTTTTCATATAATTGTAGTGGAGTAAAAGTACAATATTTGCCTCTGAGATGTAGTGGAGTAGAAGTAAATGTATTGAAAATTAACTACTGTGAAGAAAGTAGAAATATCTCAAAATTGTACTCAAGTACAGTACTTGAGTAAATGTACTAAGTTACTTTACACCACTGAACAAACAGCATCAATGCAACTTGCTGATAAGGCCATGTCACTGTGTCTGAGAACTCACTGACATTATTCCCAGAGGCATCTCCCTGTCGGCCTGTTCAAAACAGCATTATGTTTTGTTGTTGGGAGGTTATTTTGGTTATTTTGCAATATTTTTAGACACAGCAGAGCTTGTGTATATATACACGGTAGCGGGCACAGGTGCAGTAATTAGCCCATGGGCACAGGCAGAGGAGGCACACACAGTTCTTACCAGAACGCCAAACAAAGACGCACAGACGAGAAACATGAGTTTCTCAGTATACTGTATACTGAGAATGTAGATTTTGATTATTATTACCAGACAAGTAATATTTCATACCAATAGATATTTCATATCAATAGAGTACCATCTAAAATGGGATCTCCCTTGTCTCTATAAAGTAATGGCGAAGAAGAATGACATTCTTGACATAAATAAGACATTCGCAATGAGTACTTTTAATGCCAATACCTTTTTTTTTTTAACTTTTACTCAAGTGAAATTTGGATTACAGGACTTCTACTGTAACAAAATATTCCTACATTGGGGTATTGCTATACTTTTACTTTAAGTACAAAATCGGAGCCACCACCCCCCTCGTCCTCCTCTCTGCCAGCTGTATACCAACAACAGCACAGAACTCAATCAATCAATCAATCAATCAATCAATCAATCAATCAATCAATCAATCAATCAATCAATCAATCACCAACAGCCTATAATTTGCAGATGTATTTAAGTTACTTTAAGTTACTTTAAGAGTTACTCGAAACATTACCTAAATCATTGGTTCTCAAAGTGGGGTTCAAGGGGGTCCCCAGCAAAAGTAGTTAAAGGGCAAGACAACTTTGGTAGAGGTTTGGGTTGTGTAGTTACCTTGCCATGATGTAACTCCAAAGGTGGGCAAGAAATCAAAAATAGTTGCTCCATTGATTAGAAATTGATAATTCAAAATAAAATATGCTCCTCATTGACTTACATTGTACGGTGAAACAGCCCGTAAAGTCACTCTTTTAGCACATTAACAAACACACAAACAAAACTGATTCTGACAATATAGAACATCACCAAACCCAGTAATGAGTCAATGAGGAGCATATTTTGAATTATCCATTTCTAATCAATGGAGCAACTATTTTTGATTTCATTCAAAAGTAAAAAACACCTCTAAATTGTACTTAACTATAGTACTTGAGTAAATGCACTCAGTTATGAGACTGTCTTCTGCACTTTTTCCCATACTGTTTATAACCCAAACAAGGAGTGTCTAGCTCCATCATATACAACATGTTCCTGGAGTGCAAAGAACAGTATCACACTGTCTTAAAAGCTCCCTAAATAACTGTATTTACATACATCATGTCCCTGCCAGGGCCGTGAGACCAGCCCATTCAATACCACTCTCATTGTTGAGTTTATAGCTCCGTTCTTAACACATTAAAACCGGGAACGCATCTGTCCATTTTAGATTTTTGGCTGTTGGCTGTTAAAAAATAGCAGATGTACAAGCTCACAGCGCGTCACTTCTTCACCACATGTACACAGGGGCGGCCTTAGTGATCTGGGGGCCCATTTCAAGAGCTAATATGTGGCCCCCTATGCACCCCCCCACCCCCCCCAAAAAACAAAAAAAATCGCCCCAAAACACGGTCACCCCGATTTTGTTTGCGGAATTTGCGGATTTTGTTTGCGAAAAAATCTTTTCAAGAAAATTCGGGGGCCCCCTGAGGTTCGGGGCCCGTTTCAATTGAAACGGGTGAAACATAGGAAAGGCCGCCCCTGCATGTACAATAGCGTGTACATCTGCTATTCCTTTTAACATTTCAAAAGACAATCGTGAAAGTGTAAGAAATATTGATTTAGAAGGCATTTGTAGAATGGGCCTCAGGTCTTAATGGGTTAATTTAAACCTTTTGATTAGATGGTGTATGTAAACATTAAAGAGAGTGGAATGTAGTGAAATGTTATTATGATGATGACATACTTTAACAAACATGAATGACGTAGTATCCCATAGTAATGACATATTTTCTCAAAATAGCAACTTAGGACAGACAGACAGACAGACAGACAGACAGACAGACAGACAGACAGACAGACAGACAGACAGACAGACAGACAGACAGACAGACAGACAGACAGACAGACAGACAGACAGACAGACAGACAGACAGACAGACAGACAGACAGACAGACAGACAGACAGACAGACAGACAGACAGACAGACAGACAGACAGACAGACAGACAGACAGACAGACGGATAGATAGATAGATAGATAGATAGATAGATAGATAGATAGATAGATAGATAGACAGACAGACAGACAGACAGACAGATAGATAGATAGATAGATAGATAGATAGATAGATAGATAGATAGATAGATAGATAGATAGTCATACACAAGACAAAAAGAGCAGATATTATGACAACCCAGCATGACTGGAAGATACAGACACATCAGTGTCACATAATCATTATCAGTCATTAGCTAACGTGAGATATAAGAGTTGCAAGAACAAGAGTCAAATTGATCTTTCCACCACGACCATGGACCGGTCGGGACGCCTGGTGGCGTCATTGTACATCTTAATGCACCGCATGGTTCACCAACATCTCAATGTCACTAAAAGCTAACTAGTACACCTCTCAAAACAATCTAATAAGACTAAAACTACCAGGCCTCACACCCATTCTGGACTCACTTTGCTAGTCTGGCCTGGTTCCAGGTAGAGGACAGACAGAGTGCTGAAAGAAAATGCTCCCGCACACTGTCTTCAAATGCAAGAAAAAAAGGGAATTTAATGGGAATAATATAACAATGTTTCGGTCTATTAGACCTTCATCAGGTTAGAAGGAAGACGACAGAATGCAACATACAGTATCTCAATGGGTCTGGTGGTCTTTAAGATCAGTGCCCAGATACCTGTCAAACTACTTCTTTAGAGAATGGGGTCTTCATCAGAGTTACTACAGGGGGTCCGCAAAATCTTTGTGTGATAGGAACTTTTTTCACATTAGCCACTTGAACACTAGCATCCCTATTCTGGGGGGACATTTGCAGAAAATAGCAGATCTACAAACTCACAACGCCTCGCACTGCGAGGCATTGTGAGCTTGTAGATCTGCTATTTATGGCAAAGAGATTTCGTGTACAGGGAAAAAAGGGCCGGGTTTACCTGAGTATTGAGGGTTTAAGTGGATAAATGTCTGAAAATACACATTAATTAAAACATTAATTAACAAAACATTAATTTACACTAATCATAGTGCTGTGCAACAAGTCTATGAAGCCATCTACGAAATCAATAAAAAAAAGTTTAATTTGCAACACAATTTTATACAGTGGGGGTCCCTGCTTCATCTCCCTCTCAGCTGAGGGGTCCTTGGTCGGAAAATCGTTGAAGACCCCTACTCTAGAGAATTAGTGATACCCATGGGGCATAATAATAATAGTCTTTATTGTCCCCAAAGGGATATTTGTCTTCACAGTCTGTTCAACTACAACAACAAAAAACAACACATAATATAGTGCAAAACAACATATCACACGACACATCACCAAGACAATATACATGAGGTCCCCACTATACACACAAAAAAACACATCCTATCGGCGAGGCAGTTTGTTTAATGCCGCAATGGCTGAGGAGACAAAACTCCCGCTAAAACAAACCTTTTCCCACTTAAGGTTCTGTATGTTCGCTCAGATGGCATGAGTTTGAAGCAGCGATACAGGGGATGTTGCTCAGTGTCATTTGTTATTGTAGGTGCTAAGCGTGTGATGATGGCCTTTTTGTTCATATCAGAACGTTGGTTCATAACACCAGAAGGAGCTCATCTGACCTCGTTCCCCCAACAAACGTTATCAAACATGGGTAAAACATTTGAATCTACTATGTTGTTGTTGCCACCATAATGTGGAATGACCAAAAGACATCAATGTTATCTTGACCCCCCCCCCCCTACCCAAACTCAAAACTAACCTAAAAGAATGGATGACCTTAAAGTACAATTGAGCACAGTTTAACTCCTTGAACACCCTGGTAGTAGCATCCTCTGATCCCTCTGAAATTTTCTTCCAATATGTATTGTATATTGTGTTGTATTGTATTGTATGTTTTACTGATTAATTGAGTACAATGGCCCACAATGCAAACAAGTCCCCTGGGGCTTTTTATTTTATCCTTTTTAGCATAATCTTTGACTGTACTACTGTACCTGTAATGTTACCAAACTTGTTTATTAAGTAAGTATTCAATCAATCAATCAATCAATCATGCTGGCATGAAGTACTTACTTACCCAGTCAGCAGGATTCTGTATTGGAAGGATGAATCTGCTGTTCATCACTGGTACTCAGTCACCCTGCTGGTTCCTTCTGGAGGGGATGGAAGGGTCAGCCATGATGATAGCCACCACCAGCTTCTTCATTGTGTTTACCTCTGACTGCGACCATCTCCACCTCCAGAGTCACACCATCCTGTTTCGCACCAATGACAGAGACACTAGCTTGTTCAGCCTATTACTGTAATGTACCCCCCCTCACCCTGCAGAGAAGAGGATGCTGACTACAACATCTGCTGCAGCATCCAATGTTGCCAGATTTTGTGAGAGCAATAAGCAGCCAGGTCTATGAAAACAAGCCCCCCCCCAAAAAGAACCTGCAACCACCAATATTTACAAGCAACTTTAGAGAAAAACAAGCCCAAAGTCGCTTATGATAAGCAGACATGGCAACACTGGCAGCACCCCGTTACACATGCCAAAGGACCGGAGCCCCCCTCTGCTCTGGGCCCTCCCTAGTATCTCATAACCCTACAGCAATGCCCCCTCCTACCTAAAGGAACTCATCAAACCCCCGAACTCCACCCGCTCCCGGGTTGGTCCTGATATAATAATATACACAACCCATACAGCAAACCAACAAGGAATCAATCCTAGTGTCCTACTAATGTGTGAGGGGGCCTTTATTTTGCCATAACTTCTTTCATTTTTTTTTATATATATTTTTAATGTTTATTTTATGTGAAAGTGAAGTATCCCTTTAATGTCCATCTCATAATTATGACTATAGGCATCTCATAATAATTAGACTTTCTCAGAATTATAAGATATGACTTAATATCTCATATAGGTCCTCTAGCCACATCCCATTGGGAGGAGGACCAAGACCATGTGTGTGTGTGTGTGTGTGTGTGTGTGTGTGTGTGTGTGTGTGTGTGTGTGTGTGTGTGTGTGTGCGCGCGCGCGTGCGTGCGTGTGTGTGCGTGTGTGTGCATGTGTGTGTGTGTGCGTGTGTGTGTGTGTGTGTGTGAGACAGGAAGAGGGAGAGAGAGAAAAAAAAAAGGGTGTGTCTCTGTGTACACCAGAGAGGATATATAAGAGAATTAAATAAATAACATTGGTTTTATAATGTATTCTGGATACCTGAAATGTAATAAATAATACATTTGGATGCATCACACTTTTCAGTGCATCATTCAAGTTTGAGCCAATAAAACAATATGTGATTATTATGTGATTGATCGCGCGATTAACAACAATATCATGCAATTAATCATGATATAAAGAAATATTGACTGACAGCACGAACTAATTTGTATAATTAAGGAAGAGAAACTGCTGTATTCCTCTTGTGTTGTGGAATGTGGTTGTCTGATATGTGGAATATGTGACAGTGGCACACATTTAGTTCTCAGTCATTGTCACCCGGATGTTTACATAATTTGCTGTCGGGGCAGAAACCTCTTATCTCCATATTGTAACTTTTTGTGTTTTTTTTTTGTAAATTAACGCCCTAGGCCTACTTGATCGTACTAACAGCGTCACACAAAAGCATCAGAAGATCCACAAGCTCGAGTGGACACAGAGAGTGGACGTTTCGCTCCTCGGTTAACAACAATAACATCTACTGATGCACAAACTTGGACACATCATCAGTGTTGTTTCCTGGAGTCACTGGGTGTTTCGGGTCTTGCAACAGACACCCTCCTCCAGGCGACCTGAACCAAGGCTGATCTGACCCGGACTGTGTCCAAGTGGCATGCTACTGCCCCCACTGTCTCTTGGGGGCTTAGGGTGGCTGGTGAGATGTTGCAGCAGACCATCATCAACACTGAATGCAGGTGGCCCATGTTGGCTATGAGTAGGCAGTAGGCCTGTTAGACGTGACCATGTTGGCTATAAGTAGGCAGTAGGCCTGTTAGAGGTGAACATGTTGGCTATAAGTAGGCAGTAGGCCTATTAGAGGTGAACATGTTGGCTATAAGTAGGCAGTAGGCCTGTTAGAGGTGACCATGTTGGCTATAAGTAGGCAGTAGGCCTATTAGAGGTGAACATGTTGGCTATAAGTAGGCAGTAGGCCTGTTAGAGGTGACCATGTTGGCTATAAGTAGGCTGTAGGCCTATTAGAGGTGACCATGTTGGCTATAAGTAGGCAGTAGGCCTATTAGAGGTGAGCATGTTGGCTATACTATAAGTAGGCAGTAGGCCTGTTAGAGGTGACCATGTTGGCTATAAGTAGGCAGTAGGCCTATGTGACCATGTTGGCTATAAGTAGGCTGTAGGCCTATTAGAGGTGACCATGTTGGCTATAAGTAGGCAGTAGGCCTATTAGAGGTGACCATGTTCGCTATAAGTAGGCAGTAGGCCTGTTAGACGTGACCATGTTGGCTATAAGTAGGCAGTAGGCCTATTAGAGGTGAACATGTTGGCTATAAGTAGGCAGTAGGCCTGTTAGAGGTGACCATGTTGGCTATAAGTAGGCAGTCTCCTAACGGAGATGGGAAGCCAGTGTAGTGAATGGAGGATGGGTGTGATGTGTTCGTATTTCCGCACTCTCATCAGGATCCTAGCAGCACTGTTCTGGATGTGGAGCTTCTGGATGCTCTTGCTAGGGATCCCGATGAGAAGTTCGTTGCAGTAGTCAAGCCTTGAGGAGACAAAGGCGTGAACGAGTTTTTCGGCATCTGGCAGGGTGAGTGTGGGGCGGAGTCTGGCTATATTTCTAAGGTGGAAAAATTAGGTTTTGCAGAGGTGTTTGATATGGGAATCGAAAGTCAGGTGGCGGTCCATTTTAACACAGAGGTTGGTGACTACGGGTGAGAGGGAGAGGATCTGGCTGTAGAAAGTGATGCTAGTTATTGGGGATGATTTGACCTGGTGTGGGGTGCCGATTAGAATGGCCTCTGTTTTTGTACTGTTTAGCTGTAGGAAATGTTGAGTCGATCCACGCCTTTATCTCCTCAAGGCAGGTGGTCAGTGTGCATGATGGTGTTGAAGGTGGTGACGGCAGGGAGGCAGAGTGGGTTGGGTTGGTCCTGATATAATAATATACACAACCCATACAGCAAACCAACAAGGAATCAATCCAATATCGTCAAATCGCTCTTAAAGAAGAGAAAATCTTATTTACAAGTCGTCTAAACAACTTTACAACTTACAAGAAGAATACATTGCAACAATATAATAACTTCAGAAGTGTGCAAAAGGCCACACTTTTGGTGAATTCATCATATATTCATCATATATAGCTGGATTCATACAACAACAAAAAAGAAAGAAAATGAAAATAGCCGACCTGTGAGCTTGTAGATCAACTATGTTTGGTGCGCCATGCACACCGTTGCACAACAGAGCAAAAATTAGGCCACAAGGAGTCAAAACAAAGTCAAACGTAAACAGCTACAATACTGTCTTGTCCCTGTTTTGACTCCACAGCGGAGCAGCAACAAATCAACGGAAAAGTCAGATAAGCGCTTTGTTTCTGCCGCTACTCCCCCTGACCGTGTCATGGAAACAGGTGTTTATTTTTAATTAACAACATTGCCTCCTCTACACACTGTCACTCCTAAATAATACAGTGCCTTACACTCCGGCTAACCTTGGCTCTCTCAGTTCTACCTTTGACCCACTGACTCCCCTCATCGAGCACAGACTGGCTCGCTACACTGTGCAGTTTATTTGTGACATCACTGCTGTCACCTCCTATCTCCATATTTAGTAGATCCGCAAGCTCGAAACGGGGCGCCAATAAGCTACGCGCTTTGAGCTTGGCGATCGGCTACTTTTGCTATTTTTGAATTTGAATCCTGAAAAGCAACAGATGAGGTTTCCCTCCGACACAGACGACATAATAATAATAAACCTTCAGAAATAACGCCTCCCTCCCCTAGTACTGCCACGTTTGTAATGTTATGGAATGTTCAAGGCACAGCAACAACTCTATGGGACTTCCCCTTGTTGTTATCATCATGCTCATGTGCCAGTGTGTGGTGGTTTACATAATCCAACCCTGCTGTGTGTTTGGTCATAATGTCATGTGGAAGACCGAATAAACTGAGTGAATTAAAGCCATATTATGTAACTTTTTTTTTAATGAATAAAGTATAAATTTGTCCGCCATCGGATAAATATAAAGTTGGAGAAATTATTGTGTGTGAATGGGTGAATGTAATGCACAATCAATGTAAAGCGCTTTGGATAAAAGCGCTGAATAAATGCAATATTTAGCAAGCAGGCATGCTCTATTAGCTAAATGGTTTAACAAAAACCAGGTTCAAATCCGGGCTAGAAGAGGAAAGTTACATAGTGCTGCTTTAAGCCAGTGAATTTGGTATGCATTAGGCCACGGACCCCCATAACTCTGACAGTGCACAAATGGAACAAAATGGACACAGTGGCGTACCCACCGTAGAGGCAGCCAACTAAAATCTCGCCTCCCCTAGAAAATAAAGTGAAAGACTGACTGAAAAACAGTCGGTGAAAAAATTCCAAACAGAATAGTGGCCGTCGGACCATTAGCCCGCCTCCTCGTCCATTCACGCGGGCAGGCAGCCAATCACCAGCGTAACCATTCATCAGAGCGACCCTCGCCTATAGAGATGCAAATGTATGCCTTTGTCTTCATGGGGTGCCAGGGGTGGGGGTCTGAGCCATCACCTGTACTCACCTGGCATAAAAGGGCTCTGAGAGCCTGTTTCTGCCAGTCTGTTTCTGCCAGCCTGTTTCTGCCAGCCTGTTTCTCCTGTTTGTGAAAAGAAACTTGCATTTTCCCCCTGCCTTTAGGTCCATGTGTGGTGTGTTGTTTATTTAGACTAGGCCTATTCATTTAGGGAAATCTGTATGTAGGGTCAGGGTCACCAAAGGTCACACCAACTCGTGCCTCACCCATTTTCTCATGAAAAAAAAAGGTTTGTATTCTTAAACTGAAACTATTGTCTGTCTTTAATGGCGGTGGGTCAGGTAAGGTTAGTGACCTATTCTGTGTGTGTGTGTGTGTGTGTGTGTGTGTGTGTGTGTGTGTGTGTGTGTGTGTGTGTGTGTGTGTGTGTGTGTGTGTGTGTGTGTGTGTGTGTGTGTGTGTGTGTGTGTGTGTGTGTGTGTGCGCGTGCGTGCGCGCGTGCGTGCGTGCGTGCGTGTGCGCGTGCGTGCGTGTGCGTGTGTGTGTGTGTGTGTGTGTGTGTGTTGTGTCTGTGTCTGTGTTTTACAACGGAGTGAATACCAGCACGCAAGGAAATGTCCTGCAGGCACTTTTATTCGGTTGACACTGTGCCAACTAAACAAGAGCCTGAAGGACATTTCCCTGAGGACTGGTATTCCCACTGATTGTAAAGGAACTTTTCCAGATCTAGACTCTAGACTATGCCAGTCTCAACCTTTCGAGGCCACGACCCCCCAAAATAATCATATTTTAACTGGGGACCCCCCACCCTTACAAGCACTTGGAATTGTAGAATTTAAGAGTTGGGGCATTACATTAGGTTCACAGATAAACATTTTGAAAATAGCCGATCTACATGCTCACAACGCCGGCTATTTTCAAAATGTGTACCTCTTTCTCAGGTAATTTTTCACAATTTGGCCAATGTTTGACAATTTTTATTGTATAGATTGTTGATTACTTTTGACACAGTAATGGTCTATTTTATTTGTCACTTTATAAATGTGCATATACCCAGTATACACTTATACTGTACGTTGGTTTGTTTACTGTTGAGTGAGAAAACAATGTTGAACATTAAGCTAATCATCTGGTTGAGAATCACTGGACTATGCAACCAGTAAGAAACTATTCAAATAAGTTGAACCCTGAAACAAAGCCCACGACCCAAAGGATGAACAGATAGTCAAATAAGTCAAAAAAGATAAGATAACAAAATTACGATGGCACTCCATGAAACTAAAACAATATTAACGCACTCAAAGTGCAGTCCAGTGTGCAAATAAACAATTGACAGCCTAGGGCTATAGGCTACATTTAACATACAGTATAGTGTATTTGGACATAAATGTGTGTGTGTGCGTGCGTGCGTGCGTGCATGCGTGCGTGTGTGTGTGTGTGTGTGGGTGTCAGGCCATGTTCAACAATACAATCTCTATCGGGTGGAAACCTCATTATGTCCAAAACTGTTACTTTTCAGGATTCAAATTCAAAAACAGCAAAAGTAGCAGATCTACAAGCTCAAAATGCTGAGCTTGTGGATCTGCCTACTTTTGATGCTTTTGTGTGACGCTGTAGAATGATCCGGTAGGGCATTAATTTACGGGGGAAAAAAATGTAAATAAGAGGTTTCTTCCCGACAGCAACAATTGAACAGTCTTGGGGATACAGCGGTGTTTCAGTGTGTTGTCCTGTCAGAGGGGAGTATAGTTTGAGGAAGGGGGTGTGCAGGGTGGGTTGGGTCACAGATGACGTTAGAGGCCCTACCCTGATGATATCGGGGCCTGACATCATGTCCTCGACCGCCAGCATCTGTGTCCCATTGGTGTTTTGGGCTGTGGTCCTGAACCATGACCCTCTGCCAGTGGTGTAAAGGAACTAAATACATTTTCTCAAGTACTGTACTTAACACATTGGGTGCCAGAGGTTTATTAAAATATTATACGTTGAGTGCCTGCATTTCTTCCATCCACTTGCGTTGTAACGGTCAGATATTATATATTTGACTATTACTATTTTTTAAATCACGGGTTGTGAATGATCTCTTCAGATACAATTGATTAGGCTGAAAGCAGTGCACTTCAACAAATAAACAGCAAATAAACACAGCCAGAAATAAAGCACGAAAGTTTGTGTCAAAGTTAACCCTTTTATCTAAATCAATGACAGGAAAATAATACATGTATTGCCAAATGTAGCAGATCGTGAAGCCCGACGGTAAAGTCCGCGTCTCGCGCACGCTCCCGCGCACGCTCCTATTGTTCCAATATAGTTCCGTGTAGCGTCTCCAAACGCTCCCCAAACAGCACGAAAAAAGTAATCCAAAAGAAATCCAAAAGAAACTTAATCCACTCCAGAAGCGGTATAATCCAAAAAGCTCGGATCTCCACGGAGAAAAGAAAAGTAATCCACGCTGGATATAAACAAAATATAAACGGTCTCACCAGTCAGAAGAATGTCCCGCAGCTCTTCCCTTTCAACGGTGAGTATTGACAGTTAATGTGGCCTTTGCTATTTTCCACCTATAGCTTAGAACTAGACAAATAAATAATCAAACTGGACCAGGTCTCCCGTGGACTCCCTGTCGGTTTGTTGTCTCGTTTCGGGGCCGCGAGCCGGCAGCTTCCGCACGCTATATGGTGCGTCAGTCATTCCCAGACAGACCCGTCAATCAATGTCAATCAATCAATCACAATACATCAAAATGAAAGCATAAACATTTGAACCCCCCAAACAATAACAAAATGAAAACATAGACATCACAAAAGATAGGACCTTACCCTTAAAGGATGGCGTTAATATAAGGAATATTTTAATTCATAGGCATAAACTTTTAAATGCCATTATCAAACTAAATCCTCTTTTACACATGTGTGGCAGCGCTACATAGACCCCCCCTCCAGCCAGCGGCTTCTAGGGTGAGGTGCCATAGAACTTTTTTATGTTGACCACATTTATTGTGTCCTGTTTATCAGGTGGGTTATTCCATCCTATTCGGTAATTTACCGGCCCAAATTTTCTCAGTATTTTCGCTGGCCCTTCCCACTTCGGCGCAAGCTTAGCTGAGAACTTGTCACTGGCTTTCGAGAGAGGATGCGTCCTGACCCAGACTAGGTCACCCGGCTGGAAGTGCGCATCTTTCCTGCGGGCATTATAATACCTAGCTTGTCTAGCCTGGTGCACACCCACTCTCCTCCTGACCTCCTCCGCCATCTTCTGCTGTCTCTCCACCAGATCGTAAGCGGCTTGCTGTTCAGGAGACGGTGGTTTGTTTATCAGCCTCTCCAGTGGTCCTTGGAGCTTCCTGCCCAAGGCAAGCTCAGCAGGGACTTTGCCTGTAGTCTCCTGTTGGGCGGTGTTGAGGGCAAAACGGAACTCCGGTAGCCACTGGTCCCAGGTGTTATGATGCTGGCCGACGAATGATGCAATCATGGTTTTCAGTGTCCGGTTGACACGCTCTGTAAGATTAGTTTGCGGAAGGTAACTGGTGGTGAGCTTCTGGACAACACCCCAAGCCTTGCAGAGGTCCATCAGCAAGTTGGCAGTGAATTGCGGTCCTCTGTCCGAAACCAGGTACAATGGCACACCCCAGCGGGTGAAGATTTCCTCCCTGAGGATCTTGATGAGACGAGGTGTTTTGCTGTCTCTCAAGGGGAACATCTCCACCCACTTGGAGTAATAGTCCACCACCACCAGGAGGTAACAGTTGCCGCTTTTGCTCCTTGGGAATGGACCCATGAGGTCGATTCCGAGCATCACCCCGGGTGCGTGACTTGGGTGCTCTGCAGTAACCCTGACGGCTTAGTGTTGTCAGCCTTGTACTGCTGACAGGTGGCACAGGTCTTCGTATGATCCCATACGTCTTTACGGACATTTGCCCACCAAGCCACCTCCAGAACTCTCAACAGGGTCTTCAGCCTGCCCAGATGGCCACCCAAAGGATTGTCATGGAAGTACCGAAGGAATTCTGGCACCAGAGACTGAGGAACAACCAACTGCCATTTTTCTCCCTGGTTTTTCACCGGAACTCTTCGGTACAATACCCCTTGGTGTTCGAAGAAGCCGATGCGATCCGGCGGAGATGTTGACTGACCGATGTCCCTCCTCAAGTCACATACTACCTGGTCCTTCTCCTGTGCCTGGGCCAATTCTGCCAAGGTGGTCGGTAGGTCAGAGTGGCTTTTGGAGGACATGACCAGACAGGGTGCCGAGTGAATGGAGAGTGGTTCATAGGCTCTGGACAGTGCATCCGGAGCGGCGTTCAGACAACCCTTCCGATAATGAACCTTGAAGGTGAATTGCTGCAAACGGAGTGTCCACCGAGTCAGCCGAGATGTGGTCTTCGGACAGTTGAAAGCCCAGGACAGTGCAGCGTGGTCGGTGAAGACATTGAACTCTGGTCCCTCCAGATAGTGCCTCCATTTTTCCACCGCCCAGACCACTGCCAGGCACTCCTTCTCCGAAGTGGAATAATTCCGCTCTGGGCCTCGGAGTCCCCTCGACGCGTAAGATATTACGTGCTCACCATCCTCGGTGATTTGGGAGAGGATGGCTCCGAGACCCACTTCGCTGGCGTCCGTGTGTACCTGGAATGGCAGGGCGGTATTGGGTTGAGCCAACACCGGTGTACTCTGCAACGCCTGTTTCAGAGCGTCCATGCTGTCTTGGCACTCCATGGTCCAGTTCCATTCCACTCCCTTCCTCTTGAGGTTGTTTAGTGGAGCTGCCATGTCCGCAAACCGGGGTATGAATTTGTGATACCATCCCGCAAGCCCCAAGAAACGCTGTACGGCTTTTAGGTCCCGAGGGACAGGGTAGTCCGACACAGCTTGGGTCTTGGATGGATCGACCTCCACGCCTCGGTTGGAGACAATGTGTCCAAGAAACTTCAGTTCTCGCTTGAAGAAGTGGCACTTTTTCATGTTGAGGCTGAGATTGGCAGCATGCAACTTCTGAAAGACAGATTCTAAGTCCCGAAGATGCTGCTCTTTGGAGCGAGAATACACAATGATGTCATCAATGTACACAAAGCATAGCTTTCCTCTCAACTCCGCCAAGACCCTCTCCATCAAACGTTGAAAGGAGGCTGCCGCATTCCGCAGACCGAATGGCATGGCCTTAAACTGGAACAGGCCAAGAGATGTTATGAAAGCAGTCTTCGGCTTGCTCTCCTCTGCCATTGCCACCTGCCAGTAACCAGACTGCAAGTCCAAAGAACTGAACCAGGAGGCACCTTCCAGGGATTCAAGGATGTCGTGAATGATGGGCATCGGATAAGCGTCTGGTAAGGTCTTGGCATTGACCCGCCTATAGTCCACACAAAACCTATAGGATCCATCAGGTTTGTTTACTAGGACCACAGGGGATGACCAAGCTGACTGCGACGGCTCAATGATCCATCCACGAGCATTCTCTCCACATGTTCTTCGATGACCTTCTTCTTCAGAGGGGAGACACGATAAGCCTTGGATCGCACCGGCACTTCATCCTGCAGGAAGATGGTGTGTTTCTCCACCGACGTCTTCCCGAGTCTACTGGAGGTGACGGTGGGCCAGTCTCCCATGAGCTGGTGTAGCTCCTCCGGGCTGTCCGTGTCGTAGGGTGCCACTGACTCTCTCTGGACAGTGGAAGCCCAGCAACTTCTCATCTCCCCTGGTGGTAAGGCGTAGTAGAGGCGAATGCCTGGTTGGTACATGACGGAGGGAGACTTGTCCCACAAGCTGGAGTTGGGGTTCTGGCATAAGAATGGATAATAGGTGTAACCTTTACCTGATTTCAACCCATACCTCTTCCTAGCCAGATCAAGAATGGCACCGGTTTCAGAAAGGAGGTCCAGCCCAAGGATTAATGGGAACACAAGATGGCGGTCCTGCATCACATGGGTGTCGATAGTAGTTTTCATACCGTGCCAGTCGAAGCAGAGACCTATCTTTCCCACTGCTTGGTGAGCTGTTCCATCGGCTAGGACAAATTCCTGTCTCTCTGCCGGTAAGAGGGTTTCGTCGGGTAACATGATCCGCTTCCACAGACTTTCCTTAATCAGCGTGTATGAACTCCCAGTGTCCACAACGGCTTCTACTGATATTCCCTTGATGGTAACTGGGACTAACAGGATCCTGGGTTCTTTCTTTTTGTAGCCCTGGTGTTGTACTACTGAAAGCTCTGCTGTTTTCTGAGACTGTTTCTTCTCCTTCTTCCCCTGTTTTTCGGTACTTGCCTTCACCCTCTGCCAGTACTCCTGGGACCCTGAGAAGTCCTTCTCCACCATGGAACCCACTTTCACCAGCTGGGTCACTGTCGTCACCGTCCCCCTCAGGCAGCCAGCCACTTTCGGGTTGAGGTTACTCAGGATGCGTCTCACTATCTCGTCCTCTGGCATGTCTCGCTTCCACTTGAGACATAGTGCACGATAATCATAAGCAAAGTCCCTGAGACATTGTTCTGGTTTCTGCACCATGGCCCTCAATCTCTCCTCTACTTCAGTCATGTAGTCAGAGGGAAGGAAAGCAGACATGAAGGCATTCTTAAATGAGACCCAGTCCTGAACTTGGCTTTTTTCAGCCTTCCACCAGCTGAGTGCTGGCCCCTTGAAGACAGAAGACAGTGCTCCTAAGAGTTCCGGGTTGGAGAGGGGTCTGAGCCCAAGGAAGTTCTCACACTCCTCGACGAAGGCAAGGACATCAGAAGTTTCAGTCGTGGCGCCGAATGTAGGAAACTCCAACTTCACGGGAGGTTTGGAGTACGACGGAGAGGAGAGTGAATGTGCACCAGGCAGACTATGGGATCTAGGGGGTGCTATGGAGCTGACATCTGTAGAAACCGCTACCGTCCTGGTTCGGTTTGCCACAGGAGTGCTTGTTGGTCTTAAGCTACCAAGCTCCTTCTTCCATTTGTCATCCCTACGTAACATACAGTTCACTGTCTCTCTTTCTAGTCTCTGTATGCTTGCCGTAGTTCCCTCGTCCACCTTGGCTAGGGCAGTGTCAAGGGAGTTCCTTAGGTGGGTCTCTCTATTCAGGGCACTGTCTACAGAATCTCTGAAATCAGCTTCCAGCTTAACCACCTGTTCCTTCAGGGAATTCACCTCCCCTTTAAGTTCCCCATAATCAGCCCTCATAGCATTCACTTGGTCTTTAAGCTGCCCAAAATCAGCCTGGGTAACATACTGTATTCCCTGTCTGTCACCAGTGACATTTGATTCAGCCTCAACCCCATCACCATCATCATCCCCCTCATCATCATCATCATCATCATCATCATCGTCATCATCACCATCATTATCATCGTCATTTTCACCAGGTGCTTTAACTTCGTCATTTTCTATGTACAAATCACTCAACAAAGAGGATATTTCATCAGTAGGATTTCTCCTTGTGACAAAAGGTCCTGCAGTGAAATCTGGGTCAGCAAATAAAGGCATACTTTCATTCACTGGAGTAGAGGGAGCAGCAATAACTTCGGCTGTATCTACTGGGTGTTCTGCCATATTGTTCAATGTTCAATACAAAACAAACAAAACAAAATCAATTTAAATCATTCCCCGTACGGGCCACCATATGTAACGGTCAGATATTATATATTTGACTATTACTATTTTTTAAATCACGGGTTGTGAATGATCTCTTCAGATACAATTGATTAGGCTGAAAGCAGTGCACTTCAACAAATAAACAGCAAATAAACACAGCCAGAAATAAAGCACGAAAGTTTGTGTCAAAGTTAACCCTTTTATCTAAATCAATGACAGGAAAATAATACATGTATTGCCAAATGTAGCAGATCGTGAAGCCCGACGGTAAAGTCCGCGTCTCGCGCACGCTCCCGCGCACGCTCCTATTGTTCCAATATAGTTCCGTGTAGCGTCTCCAAACGCTCCCCAAACAGCACGAAAAAAGTAATCCAAAAGAAATCCAAAAGAAACTTAATCCACTCCAGAAGCGGTATAATCCAAAAAGCTCGGATCTCCACGGAGAAAAGAAAAGTAATCCACGCTGGATATAAACAAAATATAAACGGTCTCACCAGTCAGAAGAATGTCCCGCAGCTCTTCCCTTTCAACGGTGAGTATTGACAGTTAATGTGGCCTTTGCTATTTTCCACCTATAGCTTAGAACTAGACAAATAAATAATCAAACTGGACCAGGTCTCCCGTGGACTCCCTGTCGGTTTGTTGTCTCGTTTCGGGGCCGCGAGCCGGCAGCTTCCGCACGCTATATGGTGCGTCAGTCATTCCCAGACAGACCCGTCAATCAATGTCAATCAATCAATCACAATACATCAAAATGAAAGCATAAACATTTGAACCCCCCAAACAATAACAAAATGAAAACATAGACATCACAAAAGATAGGACCTTACCCTTAAAGGATGGCGTTAATATAAGGAATATTTTAATTCATAGGCATAAACTTTTAAATGCCATTATCAAACTAAATCCTCTTTTACACATGTGTGGCAGCGCTACAGCGTTATACGTTTCGTGCTGCAGAAGCCCCGACGCGGAAGTGCATGTAAACAAAGCGTGCGTGCGAGACGGCGGAGGGTCCCGACTAACGCCTGGAACAATAATATTTCCAACGCGATCCTCCATTGCAGCGTGATCGCCGATCGGAAACGGCTCGTTTCCACCACATTAAAAAGAAATGGAGATATTAAGCTTTTAGTCAAGGAGATAACATTGAAAACACCGACCGGAAGGATTTTTGACATGGAGCCTCATCCAGCCTCTTCTTCTCAGAAACTCCTTGGGTGATGTCAAAGTTTCGTTTTAGCGCCCCACGTGGGCCACTCGTATAAAAATAGAATTGGGTCAAAAACGGTCCGGACCGTTTTCGGCACTTCTCGTTTGGACCCTCAAAAACGGTCCGGACCGTTTTTGGCATTCAATGTGTTAAGTACAATTTTGAGGTATTCTTTACTTTACTGGAGTATTTCCAATTTTCAATACTTTTACTTCTACTCCACTACATCTCAGGGCAGATATTGTACTTTTAGTCCAATACAATTATTTGACAACTTTAATTACTACATTATAGATTTTGTTTATTATTACAAAACATACTTTTTACGTTTGAACCGCGGCGCGAAGCGACACGTTTCGAGCTTGTGGATCTGCTACTTTTGATACTTTTGAATTTGAATCCTGAAAAGCAACAGTTTTGGACATATGAGGTTTCCACCCAACAGAGTCAATGTCAGATATAGGTCTCGTGTCATCGGGAGACACAACATTATAGAGTTGAGTGTCATCACTGTAACTATGACAATTGATGTCATGTCTCCTGATGACTCTGCCCTGGGGCAGCAGACAGTATACAGACAGTATACAGACTGAAAAGGACTGGTAATATACAGAGGTGGAAAAAGTACTCAAATGTTTTACTTAGTATCAAAGTATCAATACTGCAATGTAGAAGTACTCTGTTACAAGTAAAAGTCATTCAAAAATGTCTGAAAGTATTGGTATCAAAATGTACTTAAAGTACCAAAAGTAAAAGTACTCATTATGCAGAATATCCCATTTCAAGTTTTTAAAATGTATAAAAATCTTTTGAAAATAGCTGATCTTCTTCTTTCTTTCTTTTTGTCTGTCTGTCTGTCTGTCTGTCTGTCTGTCTGTCTGTCTGTCTGTCTGTCTTCAAATGAAAAAAACTGGATCAGCGTGAAACTGCAAAGCTCTGCTGCCACAGGCTTTTAAGCAAAACAAGAAGACAGGAGGATCATATTATCACTATTTTAGCGTCTCTGCACTGTTTTAGAGTTGACCTGATGATCTTCACTGATTGTCTTAAAGCCCTTCATGGCCTGCTGGTGCAGCCTTCACGCTGTATGTCTGATCTCCTGTCTCCCTACATGATGTGAGCCACTCTACAGCCTCGGGCCGGCTTGGCAGTTCCACGGTAGTCTGAGGACTATAAAGGTGACCTGGCTTTAGTTATCAGGGCCCCTGGACTCTGGTGGAATGCCCTTGACTCTGGGGATAATTAAAAGAAAGAATAAATCTGTCCCCTTTAGTTGTTGTAGTTGGGGTATAATATACCTACATTTAATCCATCCTGTCTATTGGGAGCAGTGGGGAACTATTGAACCAGGGAGCAGTAGTAGGGGTTCAGGGTTTTTACTCAAGGACACTAACGTCACTATAAGCCAGGAGCCTGCAGCGGTCAAACCAAACATCTGCTCCATTAGACACTGCCAGGCTCTAAGGCTGGCAGTGTAGTAAGACACTTTTGGAGAAAGAAAAGAAACAAGAGAGAGAGAGAGAGAGAGAGAGAGAGAGAGAGAGAGAGAGAGAGAGAGAGAGAGAGAGAGAGAGAGAGAGAGTGTGAGAGAGATGCGATGTGAGAGTGACAGTGAACCTAAATCATGATATTTCAAAAAAGATCCAGCCGCCAAAACCATACATTTTTCCTAAATACAATCCCACTAGAACAAACAAAAAACTATACCTACCTTGGCCTAAACATCAGCAGCACAGGGAACTACAACCAAGCTGTAAAGGACCTGAGAGACAAGGCAAGAAGGGCATTCTATGCTATCAAAAGAAACATCAAAATAGACATCCCAATTAAAACCTGGCTTAAAATACTGGACTCTGTGATAGAACCAATTTCCCTCTATGGTTGTGAGATCTGGGGACCATTAGCAAACCATGACCTTGAAAAATGGGATAAACACCAAACCGAGACCCTACACACAGAATTCTGCAAATCCATTCTCCGTACCCAGCAAAAAACACCAAATAATGCATGCAGGGCAGAATTAGGACGATACCCACTCATTATCAAAATAAAAAAGAGAGCACTTAAGTTCTACAACCACCTAAAAGAAAGCGACCTAGATGCACTCCATAACAAGGCACTCACACACAGCGAAACTCTAGAGAGATGCCCCCTCAGCCAGCTGGCCCTGGAACTCCGGGCACAAACACAAACAGAGCCACGAGATAGAAAACCCATTGGACTAAACCAAATTATAAAACAGCAAAAGGAAAACTACCTGACACACTGGAAAGAAGCAACACAAAAGCAGAGTAAACTAGAATGCTATCTGGCCCTAAACAGAGAATACGCAGTGGCAGAATACCTGAGCACCGTGACTGACCCAAAACATAGAAAAATCTTAACTAGGTACAGACTCAGTGAGCACAGTCTTGCGATCGAGAAAGGTCGTCACAGGCAGACCTGTATCCCGAGAGAAGACAGACTATGCACCCACTGCACACAAAATGAAGTGGAAACCGAGCTACACTTCCTAACCGTCTGTCCATTGTACCAAGACATCAGAGACACATACTTCCCACAGATTACAACCACACACGGAGATTTTGAAAACATGACCAATGACAAAAAACTCCCATATCTGCTGGGCGAAGTACAACAATGTGCAAACACAGCAGCAAGATTCGTGAGTTGCTGTGATAGGAGAAGGATATCAAACGGAACACAACCACCCTAAAGACTAATCATTGTGTATATTCCGGCACTATACCTGCACCCAGTGATCTTGGTACATAGAAATTGATCTATTGAAGATTCTGACTTTCAAATGTACATATTTTTTGTTTTGATTGTATTGCTGTATTGTTGTATTGTGCTTTCTGCTTTGGCAATGTAAACGTATGTTTTCTCATGCCAATAAAGCCCTTTGAATTGAATTGAATTGAGAGTGTGGTCTAGCAACACCTCAAACTGTGGGTTGGGACTCCCTAAATTATTTGGGGGGGGTGGGGGTCCCCAAGATTTGCTTAACGTGCAACATTGTTTTCTCATTCAACAGTAAACAAACCAACATACAGTATAAGTGTAAAGAGGGTATATCTGCACATTTCTAAAGTGACAATTTCAGGACTTTTAAGACCTTTTTAATGGAAAATTAAACTATAAAAAAGCGCCAAACATTGACCAAATATTACCTAAGAAAGAGGAAACATTTTTGAAAATAGCCGATCTACATGCTCACAATGCCTTGCAGTGCAAGGCGTTAAGTGAGCTTGTAGATCGGCTATTCTCACAATATTTATCTGTGAAACCGAGTCAAACTAGAATTGAATTTCTCATGAACTCCTACAATTCCAAGTGATTTTTCAGATTGAGGGGGTCCCCCGATGATTATTTTGGGGGCTCACAGCCTGAAAGGTTTGGGAACACACCGGGTCCAGTCAACACCAACTCTGGACTCCATTTGAAACAAAAAGGCTTTCATGGGCTTTTTAATCCTATTTAGTTGACAGTGTATTTAAACTGTACTTTCATGTGCTTTTTTTCTGCAAACCTCTAAAATAAGTATTCAATCAATCAATCAATCAATCAATCAATCAATCAATCAATCAATCAATCAATCAATCAAACAAACTCCTAGCCCCAGGGCCTTAACCCATCAAGACCTGAGGCATTCTTAAAAATGTTTTCCAATTCCTAAAAGTTTTTTGAAAAAAATATTAAACAATTTTTTTTTTCACGATTTTTCAAAAATAGCAGATATACAAGCTCATAGCGCGCGCTAGGAGCTTGTATATATTTTTGAATAGCCAAAGAAATCTAAAGTGACACAGATGCGTTCCAGGTCTTCATTTAAGCTCTAACATCTCATATGGCACCAGCCTGTGACTGTGCACAATGTGACTATGCTGCTGTATTCCTGGGTGTAGTGGCGACATCTAGTGGCACTACTGCAGAACGCAGTGGTGGAAAAAGTACTCACATTGTTTTACTTAAGTAAAAGTATCAATACTGGAATGTAGAAGTACTCTGTTAGGGCGCGCTCCCACCAAGAGTTGGCTGGCCGCTGTTAAACGCAGGTTGTGCGCGGCCACAGTTTTTTGCAGCCAGCGGATTCAAAAAAACGCTGTGACGCACCTGTCACTCACATTCAAGACCGTCCCCGTAGCCCGCACCGCCTGCTGCCTTGAGCACCATGGTGCTTCCTGAATCTTGGGACGGACTGCCTTCAACTCACCCGATTGGACAGAGGGAGAAAATCGGCTCCTGCCTCCAGCAGTTTTATGCTTAGTCGCGGAGAGCAGATAAACGCAAGGTCTGCGCGACAAGCGGAAAAATCTGCTCTTGCGTGAATCCACGCATTTACATTGACAATGCATTGGCAGATTCTGCCCCAGAGGTAAAATAAAAGTGCGGTGGGAGCGCGCCCTTACAAGTAAATGTCCGGAATTCAAAATTTACTTGAGTAACAGTGCAAAAGTATTGGTACCAAAATGTACTTAAAGTACCAAAAGTAAAAGTACTCATTATGCAGACTGTCCCATTTCAAGTCTTCAAAAATGTATACAAATCTTTTGAAAATAGATGATCTTAAGCTCTAATGCGTCGCGGTGCGACGCATTAGTGAGCTTGTAGATCTGCTATTTTCAAATTGCCAAAGTATATATAGGGCTGAAGTTGTTAATGTTTGTTTTGTAATACTAATCTAAATCTACAAAGTAACTAAACTAAAGTTTTCAAATAATTGTAGTGGAGTAAAAGTACAATATTTGTATATTTGTATAATATATTTTCTGAGATGTACTGGAGTAGAAGTAAAAGTACTGAAAATTGGAAATACTCCCTCAAAATTGTACTTAAGTACAGTACTTGAGTAAATGTACTTAGTTACTTTACACCACTGGCAGCACGGAGCATTATGTGTGATTGCATTCACAAGGGAATATACTGAAGCTTGAATACTCCCTCCTACATTGTATACCTGATAAGGAGGACATGCCTCAATGCCATTTAAAGACCTGTGTATGGCCATCATACGGTACTTAACCAGAGAATTGGCCACTTGAGAACTAAGCCCATTCCCTGTTTTGCATTTTGGAACCCATTTCTAATCACTCATTCAATAAGGTGCATTGTTAGCATTGTCTAGCAGTGTATAGGCTACTATTTACATTTACAGCATTTTGCCCTAATGGTTCCGAACACCGAAAATGCTTTGTCAACATAACAATAGGCCTACATAATGCATAGGCTAATAGACAAACTGACAGAGAGAGTCAAACAAACATGATTTGTATACAATGTCTCAGCTCAAAATACATATTTGGAAAATGCTTGATTGGTTATTTGTAGTTAATACTTTGCCAAAAAAATGAATAATGGTGAATGCATTATTAGGTTGTCCTAATAGATATGGATACAATAATACGTAATATTTAATAAAACAATAATGAAACAATGTTTTAAGACAAATATACCGATTTGTACAGGGTCCAGTTCTCTTGCATTCATCAATGTCACAAATCAATGTCAATCAATTTCAAATCATGTTGGAAATGAATCATGTTTGCTTCTCCTAAACACTTTAAGGTAACACTTGCTCATTAGGTACCCGTAATTAACGCTTAATTTATGATTACATAATACATTATTTAAGAGTTAATTAAACGTTAATTCAGCGTTAATTAAGCATTGTGAATTCCTTGTAATTCATCATTAATTAACTTCATGAGTTAATCAGTAGTTATGCACAGTTACTTTATACATGAATTAATGATGAATTACAAGGAATTCATGATGAATTCATGCTGAACGCTTAATGTATATATGAAGTAATCATAAATTAAGCGTTAATTACGGGTACCATATGAGCAAGTGTTACCCAATTGAATTGAAGCATATGTAACCGGGCTGTCTCCTGTAATCATAACCTAGGTCTATGTCTAAACTCAACAAGAATGATAACAGAATGAAAACATAAATAACATTTCTGGGCACATGACAACAAGCCTAAACTAGAAATAGTGAGGTGTAAAAAAACAAAACACAAGGTTTCAGAAAGATTCACAAACAGGTGCACTTTTTTTTATTTGTTCCGAGACCAGAAATGTAGCTGTATGCTAAATCTGCAGGGCCTTTGATCCTCTGGTAACCAGCCAACCTCTCCTTCCTCCTTGTCCCCATTTCTCCATCTCCATATCAAGTCACAAGAACAGCATGAAAAAGACACACACATGTAACTTAAAAGCTCCAACCCGGGATTTACGCGCGTCTGTCTGTCCGTCTGTCTCCCTCCCTGGCGGTGAGAGGTCATAGGTCATAGAAATGATGTTCGAACTACTACAGCAAAGATGGCGGAGCATCTCGCCTCGGCCTCGTGCTTCCATAGTTGGTATCCAGCTATCTAGTGGAGAGAACATGAACACAAATATATCGTTGCTGTCGGGTGGAAATCCCTTTTTTAGTATTGTAACAAAAAAAAACATTTTGTAATAGTGAAAATAGCCAATCTACAAGCTCACAACGTGTCGCATTGCGAGACGTTGTGAGCTTGTAGATCGGCTATTAATAACCTTTCAATAACATGAAGCATGGAAAATGTCTCCAACCAAACCAAATGTTGTATTGTGTTGCCATATTCCCCCCACACAGAGGCATAAAATAACAATTTATATAGTTAATCTAAATCCCGGATTGGAGCATTATTAACGGCGCCATGGCCTCCCCCTCCCCCACTATCCCATAAAAAAAAGGAAAAACAAAGAGGGGGAAAAAAAACCCAGAAACAATGATCAATGTCATCAAATATCAATAAATAAGGACACTCCTCTCTGTACAGAGATACGTTCTAATTTAAAATATTTTGTAATAAAAAATATAACTTCAGTGCATTTTTTCCCTCTTTGACAAGTTCTATTCCTTCAAATGCCTCTCTCTCGCTCTTTAACCCTGACATCAAAGCAATGGCCTTTAGAATAGAGCAGCGATTCCCAACCAACCCGTGGGCCAGGGCCCTCTAGTGGGCTGTGAGGATATTGCAAGTGGGCCTCCAAAATATAGTTGGCAAAACACTAAGCTTTTTATGATAATATAACGTTGTTATTATAAAAAGAGAAAATAAATTCATTAAAATCTTGAAAAATTACTTCACTAATTTTGAAAGCTAATTTTAATGAATAAAATGTAATTTCATCCAATCTGTCGGGTAGAATATGTTGTGAAGGCCCTAACTGGGCCGGCCCGAACAGGGCCATAATTTTTTTTTACCATAATTTTAGGCGCGAAAACCCCAAAACGTGTCATTAAGTGCTTAATGTCATCAAAGTCACGCATCCAACAAGCTTTGAACTGAGCAGAGTGGACCTTCCGTTCCAGAGATAATGGCCAAAACATCTTGAAAACGGCCACAACTCAATGTTTGAGTTTGGGCCATTTTCGCCAGTTCTTCTTTAATAACACGGGCTAGGAAGGTCGGATTGCGACGAACTAGATACCTGAGTGAAGTACACTTTGAGCTGCATCCAACGCATCCACTGCGGGGCACGGTGGCGCAGTCGATAGCGCTGTCGCCTCACAGTTAGAAAGTCCTGGGTTCTATTCCCGCCGGGGACGCTGTGGGTCTTCTCCTCCGCGGGCGTCATCAGCGCCCATACCCTAGGTGGGGTTGGCGAAAGGGCCTACTCTGTGTGGAGTTTGCATGTTCTCCCCTAGTCGCCTAGGGTAGGTAATACCCTCACAAAAACAGGTAGTAATCCTGGTCGCTATACCGCCTCCCCCATGACAGCCGCCTGATGGAGGGGAAAGGAACTGGTTGGAATAACGTGTTCCTTCCACGCGCTACGTCCTAGGTCACTAGGTGATAAGAAGGTCAAGTTGGCTTTCATGCATTGAAGGAGGCATGAGCTCGGCTCTGGGCTCCCTAGGCGGGGGGAGTGTAGCGCCCAGGATCACTTAGATAATTGGCACCGGGTGAAAAAGTTGGAAAATCGTGGGATAAAAAAAAAGTTTAAAAAAAAACACATCCACTGCCATTTCTGTCGGCGTTACCGTTCGGCCGCTAGGGGCAGTTGGAATTTCTTTTCTGGGGGTAATCGATTATATTTTTAATTTTTTTCACAGAACCCGACGCTCGGCTCGGCCTGAGTAATTAGCATACGTTTTTGGCCTGGTCCGGCCCGAAAACGTCGGGTCGGGTAGGGTCGGGTTCGGGCAGAATTTGAGAACTCTTAATTGATCCAAGCTGGAACCCAATCGATTGATCATTAACCCATCGAGACCTGGAACGCATCTGTGTCACTTTAGATTTCTTTGGCTATTCAAAAATAGCAGATATACAAGTTCATAGCGCGGCACCGAGTGCCGCGCTATGAACTTGTAGATCTGCTAGTTTTGAAAAATCGTGATTTTTTTTTTTTTTCAAAAAACTGTTAGGATTTAGAAAAAAAAATTAAGAATCCCCTCAGGTCTTAATGGGTTAAAATAGCCACCCATCTGACCACTTAACACGGCGAAGTGGTGGGTGAGCCACGAACGCCTTCCAGATGTTCAAGCGGGCCCTAGATCCCGTACAGGTTGGGAACCGCTGGAATAGAAACAATCTGAAGAAACATTACATCCCCCGCCCCGCCCCCGAAAACACAAAACAAAAACAGGATATTCTAAAAAATGTTCACAGCCTTCTCCTTCTTGGTTTGACCTGTTTACTGTACTTACTGTACATGTTACTGTACATCATCCCAAAACACAAACCCAGACAGAAAAGGCACAAAGTAATAACTATACAGTCTGAATAATACTGGGACCAAAGGAAAAAAGAAAAGGAATTATTTTGGATTAAATTTGGTCATTTACAAATTGTATTCAATATTCCTTTGACACATATTTATCCAAATGGATATTAAGATATTAAGCAAGTATCAATAGAGATACACGTGGGATAGATAGAGATTTACATAAACATTATTTCCACAAAAGAAAAAAAAAGTGCATTTTTTTTTTTTTTTAACAAACCTGAATATTGCCAAAGAACAAACATTTAAGTTAACAATAGTCTTGAAAACTGTATAAAAACAAAGCAATAAAATAATGAAAAGAAAACAAAAGAAAAAAGGTTTAAGCAACCAACGAAGCAAAAAATGGATGCATGGTGCATCAAGGTGCAGAGACTAGTAAACGCCTGATTTATAATATAGCTGCACGCCAGTGTCGCATGCAAAAGAAAAAATCGATCTACAAGCTCACAACACGTCGAGTTGCGCCCCCGTTGTGAGCTTGTAGATCGGCTATTGTCAGTGAGTGACACTGTGGCGCGCAGCTCGGTACGAATCAGGCTCAAGTGCTCTGGTCTGATCTGTCCGTCTCTCCCTCCACTGGCTCAGCGACAGACCGTGGCTCCTCCCACTCTGGCGGCTGTCCAATGGCGTGCAAGGGCGAGGGCGTGGCCCGATTGAGGGGCGGTCTCAAGTGACTGTCTCTCGAGCAGCGACGTTCGGCGGTCTGGGCGGCGGCGACACACCTGGGCGTGGTGTGGTGGTGGTGTGTGTGGGTGAAGCTGTACAAGCTGCCATATTGCTTTGAGTCCGTGGTCTCTAACTGTGTTCTGGAACTAGCAGGGGCTGACCAGCTGGCTCCCGCTCCCTGGCTCTGTGACCAGGGGGGCCCAGGAGTCCTGAGCCCTTGAGTTCTGGGGGTCCAGCCCCAGGAGGACCATTCAAACCTGGCCAGCGACGGCCCGTCTTTGGGGGGAGAGGTCGGGGAGGACGGGTGGTAGTGGTGGGTGGTGGTGGGGTGCGAACGGGGTCTGGCCTGGACCATTTGAATGCCCCCGATGGGGATCATCAGGTAGGGGACCGTGGCCTGCTGGGAGTGCATAGGGAGGTGGCTGAAGACGTGGTCCACGGCCTGGTGGCCGGGGTGGGCGTCGCTGGGCGAGAGTCGGAAGGCAGGAGGGAACGACGTGGCCTCTGGAGACATGGGCACTTCGCCTGCTGTACCACTTCTCTCCTGTAGAGGGCGGAAAGACACCATCAATGCAACAACTCATGAACTCTTAGCCAATAGATAATGGGGAATCTACAATAAAATAAAATTAGGTTAAGTCTATCTCATCTCCTGTTTGCCATGTCTTAGTCAGAGCAATAAAAAGACAGACGCAAATACAATTCAACTTCAACATTTTATCTCCCAGTTTACGAAGTCTGCTCATGACCAATAACCAATAAAGACCAATAATAATGACCAATAAAGAAAAGAAATACAATAACATTGTGTGTTGGAAATGTAAGGATGAGGTGATTTGGGAACGTTCATCTTTTTTGGTGTAAAGTTTCCAGACAGAGCAGTGGTGCCCAATATAACAAATAATGAATTTAACGTTGTAAAGGTTGGAATTATCGTAGCTGCCAGGACGTTTGCTTCATAACTGGAAGCTCCCCAGAACTCCTGATGTCAAACAGTGGAATGAGGAAATGATCTAAATCATTTCCTGTCTCTCTGCATTCTATTTATGTGATTATTTACCTTGTTTATTGTAAGTCGCTCTGAATAAGAGCGTCTGCTACAGTAAATGCCTATAAAATTATAATTGTAATTGAATGACAGAAAAGAGAAATACAGTGGGACTCACCCAGTGGTGTAAAGTAACTAAGTACATTTACGCAAGTACTGTACTTAAGTACAATTTTGAGGTGTTTTTACTTTACTGGAGTATTTCAAATTTTCAGTACGTTCACTTCTACCTCACTACATCTCAGAGGCAAATATTGTACTTTTTACTCCACTACAATTATTAGAAAACTTTAGTTACCAGTTACTTTGCGTATATACTGTATTATATTATAAAACATACATTAACCACTTTAGCCCTATTTTATAAATAGGCTATTTGAAAATAGCCGATCTACAAGCTCACAACGGGTCGCGATGCGACGCGTTGTGAGCTTGTAGATCTGCTATTTTCAAACATTCTAGTACTTTTACTTTTGATACTTTAAGTATATTTTGATGCCAAAACCTTTGTACTTTTACTCAAGGAACATTTTGAACACAGGCCTTTTACTTGTAATAGAGTATTTTCATAATGTGGTATTGCTACTTTTACTCAAGTAAAATATGTGAGTACTTCTTCCACCACTGAGCTCACCCAGGTCCTCTTGGTCCCAGGGCTCTCCCAGGGCAGGTGAGCAGGAGGTCTGTGCTGGAGGAGCCTGAGTGGGAGAGAGGGAGAGACGTGGGCCCTGGAGGGAGAGACGTGGGCCCTGGAGGGAGAGACGTGGGCCCTGGGCGCCGGCCGGAACCCGCCGGGGGGGAGGCAGCCGCGCAGAGGTGACCCCGCCCTGATGGGGGAGGGGCCTCTCTCGGGGGACGGCGAGAGGTGTCGGCCGGGAGAGGACAGGTCCGTCCTGGGGGACAGGCTGCGGATCGGGGAGGACAGATCCAGCCTGGGAGACAGGCTGCGGCTGGGGGAGCAGCTCCCGCTGCTGGGGGAGGAGAAGGCGTTCCAGCCGCCACGCCTCGAGTACACGGCTCTCCGGCTGCCCGGCGAGGTGGACTTCCGTCCGCCGGGCCACGGTCTCCTCCCGGGAGAAGCCTTCTTCTCCTGGCTGCGGCTGGGGCCGAGGCCCGTGGTGGGGGGTGGTTCGGGGTCCGGCGTGCCCTGCTGAGACCGTCTGGTAGCGCCGCTGCTGCTGGAGCGCCTCCCGGTGGACGGGCGGGTGTCATGGGAGGAGCAGGAGGACGGCGGGTCGTCATGGGACGAGGACTCCTCCTCCTCCTCCTCTTCTTCATCCTCGTCCTCCTCCTCGTCGTCGTCCTCGTTCTCCTCCTCTTCGTCGGACTCGTCCACGTCAGAGAACTGATGCTCCTCCTGCTCCTCGGAGCCGTACGCCCGCTCCTCGCTGCCCCCTGTTGGAGCAGATGCACATAGACATGGTTTTGTCTTAACTATCTTTGTGGGGACACCTAAACCATTTGTACTTGACCTGCTAGCCCAACGTAATCTAACCACCACCTAACCTCTAAATCAGTAACCAATGTGTACATTTAACCCCTACAAGTCTAATCCTAACATGAATAGTTTCATTCTATAAATATATATATTTTTTTCAAATGTTAAAACAAATTCCTCATATGGAAACCTCATATGTCCAAAAAAATTAATCTTTTCAGGATTCAAATTCAAGCTCAAATCGTGACGCGTTTCGAGCTTGTAGATCTGCTACTTTTGATACATTTGTGTGACGCTGTAGTATGGTCAAGTAGGGCATTAATTTACGAAAAAAAACACAAAAAGTAAAAAATATGGCAATAAGAGGTTTCTGCCTGCCAGCACCGATATGTACCCTCAAATCTGGTAATATAACCATAAAGCACCACGGATTCATTCGTTCTGTTGACACACAGGTCTGTGGCTTTGAAAACCTGTGACCTATAAAGTTTAGGTGAAATGGGTTCCGACCCAGTGTTTGGGACACAGTGACCTGAAGGACACAGTTTGGGAACCAGGCATTGAGCAAAGTGTGCCTCGTGGCCTGGTCTGCCTAGCAACGCCTCCACTGCACCCGTCAACCACTCTGTGTTAAACTACTATCGCCTGAGAATGGAGGAACACAGGACTTCATTACCTAGCACTGTAACTCCATTGATGAACACATAAACAGCAGTCCTGTGAATGGAGACGTGTGAATAGCAGCCCCCTGGCTGTAATGAATGAAGTGTGATGTCAGCAAGACAGACACAGAGAAGAGGAGAGGAGAGGAGAGGAGAGGAGAGGAGAGGAGAGGAGAGGAGAGGAGAGGAGAGGAGAGGAGGGGAGGGGAGGGGAGGGGAGGGGAGGGGAGGGGAGGGGAGAGGAGAGGAGAGGAGAGGAGAGGAGGGGAGGGGAGAGGAGAGGAGAGGAGAGGAGAGGAGAGGAGAGGAGAGGAGAGGAGAGGAGAGGAGAGGAGAGGAGAGGAGAGGAGAGGAGAGGAGAGGAGAGGAGGATGACTGGGCTGTCACAATTATTACATAATTGTCTAATTGCAATATTATTTGAGATATGTTTTGACACTTGCTTTGGCAATATAAACTTGTATGCCAATGAAGCTCCTTTGAATTGAATGAAATATGTCAGTGGTGACAGCCGTAAGGATGACATGGTGAGAGGTGCTGCTTAAGACTCTGTCCTGTCCGCAGGGGAGAAGCATAGTGTTGCTGTATGTGTGTTTGGAATGTGTTTGTTAGCGACCAACAGAACATCCTTCAGAGAACCATTCCTCAGGCCAGACCACTGCAGTAGTAACGTCTCTGAGACTCTGAGGAATGCTCTGCATTCTTTCATTTATTTATTCTATCCTGTATTCTGCTCTCAGGGGCCAAACAGACGGGAACATGGGGGTTGCGTAACCTCTGTCGGCGGTGAAACTTCTAGCAAGCTTTTCAAAGTTCACCCAGCTGTGTTGAATGCATGGCGCAACAGTTACTGAAAATAATCAATCTATCAAAAAGTTAATAAAATATTAGATAAAAAAATCAATCCCTATTTTGGACATGTCATTATAGGCGAAAAGTCCCAAAACTTTTTAAATATAATTCTAAAGCTCATGTAAAGCTCACAACCTATCACAATTCGACGCGTTGTGAGCTTGTAAATCTGCAATTTTCACAATGTTTGTATGACACTGTTGTACGCCAAAGTATAAAATAATGCTTAAGTGTCTTGCACCTCCCTATATTGTGGAACTTATAGACCAATAATCTCCCAGCACCAGGTCACTCAGATCTGACAGTGAGTTGTACATGTGAGACTCCACGGTCTAGCGCAGTAAGGACGGGTGACTGTGCCGTTGCTGTGTTGGCAAACACATCCTGTGGATTACACCAGGGACAAGTGACTAGACTTTTTTTCTTTGCTCTTCCTCATGGACCTACTTGCAGATTATGTGTTTAGTTTCTACTCCCTCCTGTCGTGGCTGACTGACTGTGACTGAGGTTCTTGTTGTCCTAGTCTAGTCTTTTTTATCCTTCCCTCTGTTTTACTCTTGTCTCTTTCTTTTTCTCTTTCTGCGGACTGCGCCCCGGGCCAGCGTAACAACTGGATGGGGGGGCGCAATACAAATCCCAAACCTATGAACCTATGAAGAGCTTAATCGATTAATGGAAAAAAGTAACGGACAGAATAATGGCTAAGTAAACAGTGGATAGTCTTAGCCCTACGGTGGACGTGTGGTTCTTCTTCATTTTTAAATGAACCCCCCAAACGTATACGGTACGTACCTGCTTCTTCGCTCTCTGGCTCGTCCAATGACGACTCAGACACTCCCATCGCCTGGCACTTTTTCCCATGAGCCTTTGACTTCATGTGTTTGGTAAGGTTCCCTGGAAAGGAAGAGGGAAAGGACTGAACTGTGCCCCGTGTTTGTGACCGTGTGGCCATGATGCACAACATCATGCTGGATTTGTTTGGTGGACTATCGTCTGTAGTATTTACTTTTAAATTACTATTTATCGGTATCACAAGATAAACTCTTTGTTTTTCAAGGTTTTAAAGACAAAATACCATGACTTTTTACATGATTTTGTTTATATTAGTGTTTATTATCATGAAAATCTTAGTGTTTTGCCAATTATTTGGGGGCCCACTTGCAACATCCTCACGGCCCACCAAATGGCCCCGGCCCACAGGTTGAGAATCGCTTAGAAACTCAGTGGCCCTTTGAGTAGCAATAGTAACCTTTATATTAGACATTATTAATATCGTCTCTGTTGATGTTACTTTTCAGGATTAAAGTTCAAAAGTATCAAAAGAGGCAGATCTACAAGCTCAAAACGCGTCGCGATGCGTTTCGAGCTTGTAGATCTGCTACTTTTGATAGCGACTGTGTCGCGATGTAGTATGATCATGTAGGGCGTTAATTAAAGAGAAGAAAAAAAGTTAGAATATGGAGATGAGAGGTTTCTGCCTGACAGCAACGATATATTAGATAGCTAAATGCAATGTAGCGTATGAGGAAAACAATGAACGGAAGCATGGATAGGTGTATAATAATAAAACACCTGTACTCAATCACCGTAACGGACACCACAGGCATTATGAGACGTATATGGATGGTCTTACCTTTGGTTTTGAAGGCAAAGTTGCAGTGTTTGCAGACGTACGGACGGACGTCAGTGTGCGTGCGGATGTGCTTCCTCAGCATGCTGGGCTTCCTGCAGCGGATCCCGCACTCGTCACAAACGTACTTCCCCCGGCCGCGGCCGCGCACGTACACATACTCCTCATTGGACCTGTACCTGAGAGGAGAGAGAGAGAGAGAGAGAGAGAGAGAGAGAGAGAGAGAGAGAGAGAGAGAGAGAGAGAGAGAGAGAGAGAGAGAGAGAGAGAAAAGGACATTAATGTCACACACACACTTTGGGGCAGAACTCGTCTTGTACGTCCAAAACCGTTACTTTTCAGGACACGTAAAGAAGAACCATGTGTTCCAATGGATCCACTGTAGTTGTTATTTCGTCACAAGTTCTTAATACTTTTCGTTGGTTGATTATTTATAAAACCCATCAGACAAACTTTTCACTTCCAAAATTGCTCAAATATAGCGTGTCGCGCCGTGTTTCGAGCTTGTAGATCTGCTACTTTTGATGCTTTTGTGACGCTGTAGTATGATCAAGTAGGGAGTTAATTTACAAACAAACATAACGTCTCTGTCAGGTGGAGACCTCATTATGTCCAAAACTGTGACTTTTCAGGATTCAAAAGTATTGTAAGTAGCAGATCTACAAGCATATCTGCTACTTTTGATGCTTTTGTGTGACGCTGTAGTATGATCAATTTAATTTACGGGAAAAAAAACACAAAACGTTAGAATATGGAGATAAGAGGTTTCTGCCCCGACAGCCACGATGGAAATGGACACACAGCATTCTCCACACAAGGCCCTCTTTATGGAGGCAGGTTGGAGGGGGAAGCCCCACCAAAAAACCCAAGTTCAACCTCCTGGCAGGCAGGCAGTTCCCTCTCTGTCCGGAGCGGAGAACACAGAATGCCAGCCTTTCTGCAGCGTCCGGGTGTCCCTGCCAACAACAGCAGTCAGCTTAATCCAATAAGAGCGGGAACGCATCTGTGTCATTTTAAGATTTATTTGGCTATTCCAAAATAGCAGATATACAAGCACTATGAGCTTGTAGATCTGCTATTTTTGAAAAAAGGAAAATTGTGAAAATGTGTGCAAATCTTTATATATATATATACGCACTTTTAAATCAAATATTTGCTTCTGGGGGTCCCTGGAACAAAATATTTTGAGATGGGGGTCCGCGACCAAATACATATAATTTTGGGTGGTCCTTGACATGAAAAAGTTTGAGAACCACTGATATATATAGCTAGCAACATCGTTTTTTTTTTTACTGTTTTAGAAGACATTTGTAGAATCCCCAGAAGCAAAGATTAGAGTTAAAAATGTTCGCTTTAAAAAAAATATATATATTCAAAGATTTGCACAAATGTTCACGATTTTTCAAAAATATAATAGCAGATACAAGCTCGTAGCGCGGCACTCGGTGCCGCGCTACGAGCTTGTATATCTGCTATTTTTTAATAGCAAAAGTATAAAATAATGGTTACACAGATGCGTTCCCGGTTTGAATGGGTTAAGAGAGAGAGAGGGGCAGGGAAGCCTGTCCATTGGCCAACAACTCAAAAATAGGCCTGCGTATTTAAAAAAGAAATCCAGCTACACATTTAGATCCACTCTATAAAAATGTTGTTTATGCAATCTGGAATGTTTACTGAAAGGCTATTTGCAGACCCTGCAGTCAGTGGAACCAAACCACAGATGTTTTATGTCCCTGCTATGAATTGTCCTCTCTATGCAAGAACTGCAGTCTGCTCCTTCCCACCTCCTCGCCGACGACACGGACAGCAGGGCCGGGCAATTAACCTAAAAAACATAATAATCCAAACCGAAATTGGGGATAATTTATATATCAACAAATTGACACGAAAAAAAATCTAACAGACTTAAATTATTGGCTAAGGAATGTGACAAAAACTAAAAAAAAATCCTGAATTCAAGGCTTCATAGGGTGTGTAATTGATGGAAAATAATAAATGTTTGGGGTGAACTACTCCTTTAAGCTCTGTATTATACATCGTTGTACAATGGTGGTGTGCAAAAAAATAGCAATAATTGTAATATACATATTTTTTATTTTTCTTAGTTTTTTACCCCCTTTTCTCCCCAATTTAGTCATTATGCCCACGGATTCCTTCCAACACACATTTGTGTGTTGTTACTGCTGATCCTACTGACTCACCTGCCAGTGAGGAGCCCCCACCGGGAGGACGTAGAGCCTTCTTCCTACTCCTCCCGCCCAACACTCCCCGCTGACAGGTGCTGACAGGTGCTGCCCCCCCAGCCCCCCCCCCAGCCCATAGTACATGCAGTGACTAATATCACCCTCCTCCCCGCCCGGCTTCCCTCCCCAGATCACAGGCCAATTGTGTTCCTATAGACCAGTGGTTTTCAACCTTTTTCATGCCAAGGACCCCTAAATTGATATACATTTGGCCGCGGACCCCCATTTGAAAATGTTTTGTGCCAGGGACCCCCAGAAGCAAAGATATCAGTTAATTTTCGTGTTAAAAAATATAAAATATTCAAAGATATGCACACTTTTTTAAAGGTTTTTCAAAAATAGCAGATCTACAAGCTCATAGCGCGGCACTCGGTGCCGCGCTATGAGCTTGTAGATCTGCTATTTTTGAATAGCCAAAGCTAAGTGGTTAAAAATGATTGTGACGCTGTTAACTCATTTTGCTGGGGACCCCCTGGTACTCCCTCAAGGACCACTGGTGGTCCCCGGACCACTGGTTGAAAACCACTGCTATAGACCACTGGTTCCCACACCTCTTAGCTCAAGACCCAAAAGAGAAATGAGACGTTTGCCCCGGGACCCAAACTAGTGAAAATAGCAGATCTACAAGTTCGCAACGCATCGCGAGCTTGCAGATCTGCAATTTTCACTACTTCTCAAACGTTTGTTTTCTAATTTAGGGAATTTCTTTTTTAATTCTTTTTGAAAAAAATCTTTTTCCATTTTTGTGGAAATCTTTAGAAAATAGTTTTAAATAATAAGACAAAATTCAGGAAACAAAAAACTAAGGGATATTCACTCGCGAGTCGCGACCCAGGAAAATAGATCCGCGACCCGCAAATGGGTCCCGACCCACTGTTTGGGAAACAGTGCCTATACTAAAGACGCTCGACAAAGCCGGATGCACCACGGTGGATTCGAACCCCCAACCTCCACCGTATTACCACTGCGCCACCTGAGCACCGTGATATTGATTTGAAGGCATATCTCCCATCAGGCCCTGACGTAGAGTCAACATTCTGTGCTGTATAATATCGTCTCTGTCGGGTGGAAACCTCATATGTCCAAAACAGTTACTTTTCAGCATTCAAATTCAAAAATAGCGAAAGTAGCAGATCTACAAGCTCAAAACGCATCGCGTCACGCCGCATTTACGAGCTCGCGGATCTGCTACTTTCGATGCTTTTGTGTGACGCTGTAGTATGAAGCAGGGCGTTAATTTACGAAAAAACACCAAAAGTTAGAATATGGAGATAAGCGGTTTCTTAACCGACGGCAGCGATATACTCTGTGCTTCTCTGCCGACGTTTAATTACAGGAAGTACAACTCATCAGTGCGAGCAGAAACCGCTCCCTCCCCGACGTGGAACAACGAGGACGGGCAAAACCCAGAGCGAGCGAGCGAAGCCAAATGGTTCCACAAACTGTTAGAAATGGTCTCAGGAGTGACATGCAGTGGTGGAAAAAGTACTCAAATGTTTTACTTAAGTAAAAGTATCAATATTGCAATAAAAAAAATACTCTGTTACAAGTAAAAGTCCGGCACTCAAAATGTACTTGAGTAAAAGTACAAAAGTATTGGCATCAAAATGTACTTAAAGTACCAAAAGTACTCATTATGCAGAATGTCCCATTTCAAGTTTTGAAATGTATGCAAATCTTTTGAAAATATTTTCAAATGGCCGAAATGTATATAGGGCTGAAGTGGTTAATGTATGTTTTGTAATAATAATCTAAATCTACAAAGACAGTAACTAGTAAAGTTTTCAAATAAATGTACTGGAGTAAAAGTACAATATATGGATCCAAGATGTAGTGGAGTAGAAGTAAACGTATTGGAAATACTCAAGTAAAGTACAAACACCTCAAAATTGTACTTAAGTTACAGTACTTAAGTAACTCAGTGCACTCTAGTTACTTTCCACCACTGGAGACATGATTCTGTTGCATTCATCGAGGAGCTGCCTGCCTGCCTGCCGCATGCCGCTCCACTCACTGACACACAAACAGCAGTTATTCTGTCGCTGCTAAAAATACCCCCCCCCCCCCCCCCTCCCACAACCCCCCCCGCTCACATCTCCGGCAGCTCTGCTAGACGGAAGCTGCTCTTCTTCTTCTCTCTCTCTCTCTCTCTCTCTCTCTCTCTGCGCGTCTGTCTCTCTCCATTCAATCTGAGAAGCACTCTCCAGGTGTTCCAGTGAGAAATCAGACCGATTGCCCCCATTTGGTACAATAAGCCACATTTAGGATGTGGGAGGATATTGTGTACAGAATATTACTTCCTAGCAGGATGTTGAGTTTGAATAAAGCTGTCAATTCCACAGCGGCATGCGAGCAACACGGTTGACTCTGGAAGGTGACTGACTACTACACATGATGCTGAAGCAATATATAATGAGCATTTACTTTTTTCTTTTTTAGAAACCAATTTACATTTAAATGTAGCCAATTTATACCTCCCGCTGCTTGCCACTGCTGTTGTATACCTTAGGGCCCTAAGGCTTAGGTTACTACTAGTGAGGAGCCCCCGCCGGGAGGAAAGTAGCGCCTCCCGCCCGGGGCGGATTAACCCTTCGCGGTGCTTGGACCCGGTTCGGTGACTGTTTTGTCAACGGGGGGATGGCGTAGGGGGATGGCGTAGGATGGCGTAGGGGATGGTGTAGCGCGGCGCCCCCCGGGACCATTTTGTCAACGGGGGGGGGGGTTCAATGTTGTAGCGCTCCGCCGTTTTTCGCCGTTTTTATTTTTTCTTCACGCCGTTTGGTGCCCCCCCCCAGGTTGGTGCCCTGTGCTTCAGCACCTCAAGCCCGTTGGATAAGCCACCACTGCCTCCCGCACAGCCCATATATGGAGTACGTACGTGCAGTGACCAAATATCACCCTCTCCGCCCGGCTTCCCTCCACCGAACACAGACGGTTGGGTTCATGGATAGACGCGAGCCGGATGCAAGCCTGTTACACCGCGTCAGATTCGAACCAATAGACTCCGCGGTGGTGGGGCAGTTACTTTTTCTCCTGCACCACCCTATACCGATCCACTCTATACTGTGATTTCTACCATTATAACATTACATCGAAAAGGCGTATGTATGCGTCCCCCCCACCAGGGTTGCCATGTCCGCTAATAATAAGCGGCTTTGAGCTTGTTTTTCAATAAAGTCGCTTGTAGTGGCGGGATTGCATTTTTGGGGGCTTTTTTTCTAAAGTGTAGTAGCTAATTGGGCTTGTTTCCTAATGTCTTTTAAATCAGTGGTTTTCAAATATGTTCATGCATTTCCCCACGGATCCCCCGCTCCCATCAGAAAATATCTTATACCCAGTACAAGTTTTGTGTTGTAAAAAAAATAAAAAAACATGCTACTCCTATTCTTTTTTTTGCGAAGACTTCTTTTTGAAAATAGCAGATCTACAAGTTGTAGATCGGCTTTTTTCAAATAAATAGCCATAAATGTGTCCTACAAGTCACTTCTTTTGGGCTTGTTTTCATAGACCTGGTTGCTTGTTTCTCTTGCGAAAACTGGCAACACTGCCCCCTCCCCGGTGGGGACAGTGGTAGCCCCTTTCGGGACCCTGTTTACCTTTTTTGTATTTGGGAAGGCGGTATCCAGGGTCCCTTGACAGTCAATCCACGCTCCCTGGTACCCGCGGGAACCACTGTCTGGTCTCGGGCAAATATAACGTCGCTAACGTGTTGCAGAGATTTCTCAAATGCAGTAGGCTAGCGCGGAGTTAATCGGCGCGGATCGGCGTTGCTGTTAAACATTTGTAATCATTTTTAAAAACTTTAGCTTCTCTCTTACACTATGCTCCACTTCCCATGTCCCGCCGCCCCCACGTTGTGATCGTCATGCAAGCACGTACGAGCTCGGCTAATCGGAGGCAGTAACGTAGGACGCGCAGCTCTCCAGTCACAACGCGGGGCGGCGGGACATGGGAAGTGGAGCAGAGTGTACAGTGGTATAGGAGAGGAAACGGAACTAACAGGCACACACGTTGTTGTCACCGCTCGTCAGCGTCGCCGTACAGACGACAGGAAGACGGAGATACTGTAACAAGCGGCGAGATACTGTAAAACACCTCGCACACCGGAGTGTTCTGCTTGTTTACTGCAAGAACAGAGGGTTTAACCCATTAAGACCTGGAACTGTGTCATTTTTAGATTTGAGCTAAAAAGAATTTTTTTACACTTTGGGCTATTCAAAAATAGCAGATATACAAGCTCATAGCGCGGCACCGAGTGCCGCGCTACGAGCTTGTAGATCTGCTATTTTTGAAAAATCGAGAAAATGTGTGCAAATCTTTGAATATATATATTTTTAAAGCGAACATTTTTAACTCAAATCGTTGCTTCTGGGGGTCCCTGGAACAAAATATTTTGATGGGGGTCCGCGGCAAAATACATATAATTCTGGGGGTCCTTGACATGAAAAAGATTGAGCACCACTGATATAGAAACATGCGTTTTTCAGAAAACTGTTGAGATTTAGGAGACATGTAGAATCGGCTTCAGGTCTCAATGGGTTAAGATCACTCCAACTGGACACATGTCTACAGTACATAGGGAGGACACGGGGAGGTTGAAATGGAAGGGGAGAGAGGGGGAGAGAGAGAGAGAGAGAGAGAGAGAGAGAGAGAGAGAGAGAGAGAGAGAGAGAGAGAGAGAGAGAGAGAGAGAGAGAGAGAGAGAGAGCACTCAAGTTTAAGTTGGGCTCTGGGAGTATAGGAACAGACAGCAGGAAAAGAGGGGGTGTGTTGAGTGCATGGGCGTGCGTGCGTGTGTCCCCGTCCCAGAGGGCAGCGGTCCTGCCATCTGTCATCTCCTCTCCGTGGTGACAGTCCTTACTGTCATCACACAGCGGTTCAGCGGCCACCGTGTCCCCCTCCCCTCCTACGCTGTCTGGCTGCCTCGACTAACAACAAATACAACAGGGAGGGAGGGCTGGACGGCTCCTTCTACTTTCCATCAGAATGGTGGGTATTCAATAGGGGTGTGGGAAAAAAATCGATTGGAATACGAATCGCGATTTTCATGTTGGACGATTCAGAATCGATTAATTTTTTATTTATTTTTTTGTATTTTTGTATAATGACATTTTTGAGAAGTGGCAAGTTCTGGGCTGAATCGGGGATAAAATCTATTTTGAATCGGAAAAAAACGTTTTTTAATCGAGAAATGTTTTGAATCAGATTTTCTTTCCCTCAAAACAAACGTTTCTCGATTTTTTCCCGATTCGAAATTTTTTTTTTTTCGATTCAAAATGATTCTCAATTAAAAAACGTTTTTTTTTCGATTGAAAATCCGAAACTGAAACCCGATTCAGCCCAGAACTTGCCACTTCTCAAAAATGTCATTATACAAAAATACTTTGGAAAATGAGAATCGATTCTGAATCGTCCAACATGAGAATCGCGATTCGTATTCGAATAGTTTTTTTTCCCCACACCCCTAGAGTCCATGTGTGTGTGTGTGTGGTTGCTTATTTTTATCATTCATGCTGCAGTACAGGTAACACCCCCAATTTCTCCCCAGGGGTTAATAAAGTGTGTCTCATCTGGTCTCATCTTACCCGCCTTCAAAGATGCGGACGCGGGGGGGCTGCTCGCCTTGCTTGGAGGTGGAGGCTCCTTCCTCCTCCCTCTTCCCTTTCTTCTTCTCCTCCTTGTGGGGGGGCGGCGGCTGCTCCTTCACTTCGACGGGGGCGCCGGGTGGGGCGGCGTGTACCTACACTCCAGACACAACACAGGAACACCGTTCACCCACGCTGGAACAACAACGCTGGAGCAGTGGTTCAACGTCCTCTGTTCGTTGGCCCACCCATCTGGCCCACTTAACACAGCTAGCAGCCGAATGGCTGTCGTGTAAACCTGTTCAATCTGGGAATGCATCTCTGTCATTTTACATTTCTTTGGCTATTCAAAAATAGCACATCTACAAGCTCATAGCGCTATGAGCTTGTAGATGTGCTATTTTTGAAAAATCACGCAAACTTTCATGATTTTTCAAAAGTAGCACAAAAGAAAAAGGATTAGACGACATTTGTAGAATATTATTCTACAAATGTCTTCTAAATCCTATTTTAATTAATTTTTTAAAACTTATGCTGAGTGGTTCTCAAACTTTTTCATGTCAAGGACCCCCAAAATGATATGTATTTGGCCGCTAACCCCCCCATCTCAGAATATATAATATTTGCACAAGAATAGCAGATCTACAAGTTCAAGCCTGTCTGCAATGGAGCCCCAACGGTGTGCGAGCGTTTTTCGATTTTTGCTATATCCTTACAGGGCCCACAGGTTGGGACTCACATGAAACTCTCCTCTGAAGTCAAAAGCCTCTAAAGCCTTCACACTCCCTTCACTGCTTTCACTTGGCATCCAATCAAATCAAACTCAAGTCCCAAAACACACAGGGCCAGTGACGCAAGTGTTCTGTTTTTTCCCCCCGGCTTTGTTTGCGCAGGCAGTCAGGGACTACCTTGTTGTAGTTCAGTGAAGACACTTTTGTCAAAGATAAACTATTTATTGCAATGAGATTGCATTAAATTTGTCGGTGTGACTCTATCTGCCCCTTTGATTCCACAGATTTATCGGTGAAAGCATGACAGAATCTGAGATTATGAACCCCACTGAGGCAGATTCTAAAGATACAGAATGAATACATGGACATAACATTGAGCCTATCAAGGGCATAAGTTAAGGGTTAGATACACAGATATGATACAGATACAGATACATCATACAATCCACAGAAGAACTAAAACGCCACAAGGAAGAGGCCGAGGAGGTGGAAGGGAGTTGCAGAAGAGGTGCTGTGACCGCCCCCAAAAGGAACCATTAGGATTGAAGGGGTACCTTGATATAGCCAATGAGATTGGAGGGTGACTGACCACCGTGCCTTCCTGAACTACCACGATAAATGATTCTTACAAGAAATATTTAAATATTGAGAATGAAATGGATGAATTGAAGCGTTCAGACAACCTCCTGTCATCAGTGGTGTGTTCTACCGTGTTACGCTGTATACGCCGTATAGTGCGTAGCAAAAAATCCTGAAGGGGGCGTCAACAAGTGTCACTTGGTGGCGGCGGACATCTTGGTGGGTCATAAACATTAACATTGACTCTTACCCCCCCAATATGTCTGCAGCTACTATGCCACCACGCCCCCCGTGGTGACGAAGCACTATACAGTGCAGAATATTTTGGAAAAAAGCGTATACAGTCTAATAACCATTTAGTCTATTGAAAACGCGATAGCGTATCGCGCATGTCGTGCAGGGAATAATTATCGTATACCCTATCTGAAAAAACCTAGAGCACACCATTGGCTGTGACACCATATGACAGCATAGTAGAAAAGGTAACGCACACAGTGGTGGTGAGGTGCTGACTACTGGACAAACATTAAAAAGAAGAAAAAAGTTTCGCAACACTCTGGCTCCATATGAAGCTCTTTTTAATTTAAAGACGTTTGGGCCTACTGGTGGCTGGCCTTCATCAGAATGAAACAAATGGCAGTGTAACATATAGGCCGCACTAACAAAGAGACACCTGATGGGGATCAGACAATCATGACTGGGTGGGAGAGGAGCAATCAAGGGGCCTTTTTTCAATCCCCTAAATCAGAGTAAGTGACGGATTATCAATCAAATGACAGTGACAAATAACATCATGCAATCATGCAATGCAGTTGAAATAACTGTATTGCATGATTGACTTACTTTACTCAAGTACATTTTGAATTCCAGACCTTCAATTGTAACAGAGTATTTCTACATTGCAGTATTGATACTTTTACTTAAAGGGATAGTTTCACCCACTTTTTTTCTATCGATTAGTCACCCCATGGAGACTTGAATTCATGGCTATTTTTTTGTTTTTGTCGCATTCCTAAGTCAATAAGTGATGACCAGCGGTTTCGGTAGGAGACACAAAGGATACTCTTTGTGTCTCCTACCGGAACCGCTGCTGGTCATCAAATTAATGAAAGTAAAAAATGTGAGTACTTTTTCCACCACTGGTGGTGTCATTGTCAACATTGCTGTTATATTTACCTCAGACACACACTGATGTGGAGTAGTGCTGCTGCTACTGCTGGCGGCAGACAGCTTGCCCCTGTCCTCGGGGCCCAGAGACCCCGTGGCCATGGTGTAGGTCTGAGCGCTGTGCCTCTGCTTGGAGCACAGCAGGGACAGCGCCACCTTGGTGCTGAGGCCCGGCAGGTTGGGGTTGTGGACGCTGACGCTCCAGGTGGAGTAGACAGAGGCGCTGGGGTCCCCCTGGGCCACCGAGGGGTTTGGCTTCACATAGTTCAGGTAGCACCAGTTGACTGAGGTGGCTGTGTTGAGGCTCGGGTACGAGGGGGGGCCGGCCGGGCCAGGCGGGCCAGGCGGGCCAGGCAGGCCGGGCGGGCCGGGCGGGCCGGGCGGGCCGGGCGGGCCGGGCGGGCCGGGCGGGCCGGGCGGGCCGGGCGCGGCGGCGGGTCTCTCTGGGCTCTGGGGGGCGCACCGCTGGGGTGGCGTGCCCACCCTTCTTCCACCTAGGGCTGTGTCGCCATCATTAAATGTTAGTGGACGATTAACTGTCATGCAAGTAATTTGCGATTATTGATTTAATTGTGTTTGTGTTTTTTGGCATTGAACAATGGAACAATAAATACAAACTAGAAAGTACTGTTCCTGAAGAAACAGTGTGGGATCGCTAAGAATGTTGATAGCATTAAATATTGATGGTTTTATCATTTTAAAGGTATTAAAGTATTAGTAGTGTTAACGGTTTTAAAGTATTAGTACTGTTAAAGGTATTAAAAGAGTTAAAGTATTTAAAGGTGTTAAAGTATTAGTAAAAACCTAACCCCTTAGCTCAAATAATTGCAATCAGGCGATTAGTGTTAATAGATCATTAAAGATAATTGTGACAGGCCTACCTACGCCCTCTCGCTGCACCACAGTCACCTCCTTCTCCTCCTCCTCTTCCCTTTTTGGCTTCGCCTCCTTCGTGGCTTCCTCCTCCTCCTCCTCCTCCCAGCTCTGTTTTTTTGGCACGCGCTGCTCCTCTTTCTGGTCCCCCTCTACTTTCACACTCGCCCCCTTCGCCTCCTCCTCTTCTTCTTCCAGTTTGCTCCCAGTGGCCTTGCTCTCTTTCTCCTCCTCTCTCGCCTCCTCCTCTTCCTCCTGCTCCCCCTCCCTCTTCTGTTCCACCTCCTCCTCCTCCTCCTCCTCCTTCACCCTCTTCTGGTGCCGCTGGGCCTCGGTGCTCAGCTCCAGGCTGGCAGCGGGGGACAGCATGCGCTTGCTGCCGCCGGCCCCCAGGGGGCCGTAGTAGCAGCCCCCCTCGTCGGACCCGGAGGCCAGCTTGGCGGGCTGCAGAGCCAGGGGCAGGTAGCTCTGGATGTCCGGCACCGGGATCTTCAGGTAGGTCCTGTGCATCTTGTCCCTCCTCTCCAGGTGACCCATGATGACCATGGTGGTGCAGCAGATGGGATCCTGATGCGAGCGGGCTGAGGACGCCAGGATCTGGGACAGGGTGGTGTTCATGCCGCTGGCGTAGCGGGGCACGTGGGTCTGGAGACGCACCGGCACCACCAGGGACACCACGGGCGTCAGCTGGGCCAGGCAGGTGATGATGACCGGCCGCGACTGGCAGGAGGAGCGAGGGACCAGGGACTGGTGGTGAGCGCGAGCGGGAGGAGACATGGAGGAGGAGCTGGACGGCCTGGCCTCCGCTCTGGGGACCTGGATGGTGAGTCTGGAGGGTCCTCCGGGCAGGTACGCGGCCCTGGACCCACCCGAGGGGAAATGGATCGGGAGGAGAGACGACGGGAGCTGATGGAGGGGGATGCCCAGCCGCTCCGCCATGTGGATCTGTGCCGGGTGGACCTGTATGGGCGGAGGGGAGGCGCCGTGCGACCGCAACAACGCTCTGTGGACGATCTGGAGCTCCGAGATCACCGTGTTGGCGGCGGGGAGCAGCCGGCCTGATGAGGGATGAGGGAACCCCTCCTCCCAGGCTCTGGGCTGCAGGGCGAGCTCACCCTGAGAGAGAGGAGGGAGGACGTGAGGCTGCTGGAACAGCTGCAGGGTCTTCCCGACGGCCTCGGGGGTCAGGCTGCGGACACCGGCGGCCTCGCTAGGTGAGTAGCGAGCAGGGTGGCCAGAGGAGTACGAGGGCCCGGGTTTAGGGCTCTCCGCTCTGGCCTCTTCCTGCTCCGGTTTCCCCAGGGTGGCGTGCTTCACCAGCAGACACTTCCTCCGCTCCTTCCAGGCGGACGCAGGGTGCTGGGGGGACAGCGAGCCGTAGTCGAAGGACTTGCTCCTGGCCTCGGCGCTCTGGTCCGCCTGCTGCAGGCTGGCCGGGGTCTGCTCCGAGGCCGAGCGCCGCATCTCGCGCTGGCCCTGGAGGTTCTGGAGGGACGAGGAGGAAGGCACCGTCAGCATCTGGGAACCCTGTTGGCCCGCGGACGAGGTGTAGGACACGTTGCTCTCCTGGCTGGGGCTGCGAGGCAGAGACGCCGACTCGAAGCTGGACTCCCCCGACGACTGAGAGGCCTCCGCCAGGCGGAGCCTCTTCTTCTTTGGTGGCAGCTTCTCGGGGGGGAGCTGGGCCATGCTCTGGCTGCGCTGCGGCCACTGGAACTCCTCCACTTTCTCTGGCTCCTGCAGGAGAAGAAGAACATACGGTACGTAACAGAATGAGAGAACCATGACCTTTGTGGAGATGAAGAGGAAACATATAAGCACTTGAAGACATACATATGTATATCAGTGGTTCTCAAGCATTTTCATGTCCAGGACCACAAAATATTGATATATTAGCCCAAGGACCCCCATTTCCAAAGACATGCCAGGGACCCCAATAAGAGTAGAATTTTACGGTGTGGCTATAGCCGTGATTCTCAACCTTTTTTTATTTCAAAGACCCAGGGACCCCAATGTACACTGTTCCAGACCTATAAGGGTCAATTGGGTTCCTAACTAATCAGTTATTTAGCTCGGGACCCCCTCAACCCTTGGACCCCACTTCGAGTTCCCCAGAGTATCCTGCAGATCGGCTACTTTCACTATTTCTGCACAAAATCGTTGAATTTACCCCTTGAGTGGTTAATCGATTCGCTCGTATCCCAAAAAAGATATATATGGAAAAACGTGCATCTCGATTATTCAATAAATCGATCAATCACTAGAATAACGGATAAGAAAACAATGGACGGTTGATTGCAGCCTTATAGTAAACAGCCCCAAAGCACAACAATTCATAAATAATCCTGTACCTTGGACGAGGACACTGTGGCCGGGGGTGACACAGATGGCATGTCGGTGTCAGGCTCCACGGTCACAAGGATCTCTGGCACTTGGATGTTGGGCTGGCGTTGGAGGAGACGGGAGGACGAGGAGGAGGAGGAGGAGGAGGGGGGCGCGGAGGAGGCTTTGGGCTGCGGGGGCGCCGCTTGTTGCTGCTGCGTTGCAGCGGGACTCTCTGGCGGGTCGTGAGGCTCAGGACACTCCTCGGTGGACATCATGATGCTCTCCTGCTTCTCAAAGGAGCTGGTGTGCTGGATGACGGACACGCCCTTCCTGTCCTGATGCTGCTGCTGATGGCTGGGCTCAGTCGTCTGAAAGGGAACACCTGGCAACAAAAAACAAAACAATACGACGGAAGGGATGTTTTCTGGTTAAACTAAAGAGGTTTTGTTCAAATTAAAGCTCTATGTTCTGATGGTAATCATAGAGTGCCGAAGTCCTGACGTCGCTGCCGCTAGAGGGCGCTATCCCCCCCTGGGTCGCAACGTTATTTTTTTGTGTTGAAATCCCCAAATCTTAGATCGCCTCATATAAATAAGTGTTCCAAAAATAAACAAATCATTCGGGCGATTTTACTTATATTATCAAGCATCGACTGAAGGTGGAAATGTACAAATTTACCCAAAGAGTAACACAATAAACGCTAGAAACGAGTGAAACGACCCAAAGACTACATTTCCCATGGACAGTGATTTCAGACCCGGAAGTGTAGTTTTTAAGACTTTTAAGGTAGAATGAATTCAAATATCAAATATTATATATTATATATTTATTATATTCAAATATGAATGAATATCATAAACGATACAGAGCCCACCACCCTGACAGAAACGCCCAGATGATTTGTTTATTTTTGGAACACAGTTCTTATATGAAGTGATCTAAGATTCCCCTATGGGGATATCAACCCAGGGGGATAGCGCCCTCTAGCGGCAGTGACGTCAGACTTCGGTGCTCTATAGAGCACCGAAGTCCTGACGTCACTACCAGTAGAGGGCGCTTTTCTCAGGTTCGTGGCTTTACTTTTTGTGTTGATATCCTCATTGGGGAATCTTAGATCGCTTCATATAAGAACTGTGTTCCAAAAATAAACACGCCACCCCGGCGATTCTACTCATATGGATATAAAGCATCGACTGAAGGTGTAAATGTACACATTTACCCAAAGAGTACCACAATATAAACACTAGAAACGAGTCAAACAACCCAAAGACTACATTTCCCATGAACGCGGCTGCTGTAGGGACAGTGATATCAGACCCGGAAGTAGTAGTTCTTAAGACTTTTAAGGCAGAATTCATTCAATTTTTGCCAGAAACAGGCTGTATCAAATATGAATGAATATCATAAACGATGCAGAGCCACCCCCCTGACAAAATCGCCGGGGTGATGTGTTTATGTTTGGAACACAGTTCTTATATGACGTAATCTAAGATTCCCAAATGGGGATATCAACACAAAAAATAAAGCCACGAACCCGTGAAACAGCGCCCTCTAGCGGCAGTGACGCCAGACTTCGGTTCTCTATAGCTAAAGAGAGTTTATTCAATAACAAAGGATCTTCCCCCGTCTCTCCAGCTCTTTAGTAAACAGAAAATACATGTTTCAGGCGTGATACCAATTTCATCCAATCAGGAGAGAGAACCCATTTTTTTCAACTCCAATTTTGTCTGCTCATTTATCTGTTTCATCATTTCCAGTTTCACTCGTTTATCCTGTATCCTGTATGAGTTCTCTCTCCTGATTGGTCAGAATTTGGTCAGAATTTATTGAGAGGATAGCCCCTTGAGATGAAGCATCTCATTTTAGAGGGGGTCCTATGCACATACAGTACATAAAACATTACATACAGTACAAGTACACAATACACAATACACACATGTACAGATACAGTTAGCTTGCTCACTCTCTCCCACCCACACCCCCATTCACCAACTCGTTTTAAACAAAGAAGTCGAGAATACAGTACTATGACCTATCTCAAAGTCAGAGATAAACGTATGTACAAGCAGTATTAAAAGCATGAACAGGTAGTTTCGAGGTGTGAATACAGGGAAGTCCTGAAGCGGCCAAGAGAGGTAACTGATCTGAGAGAAAGAGGAAGGTTGTTCCAGTCAGATGGAGCTTTGTAATGGAATGACCTTCGTCCAGCTACAGAACATATTCTTTTGGGAACAGTAAAATAGGGATGTTGTGAATGTCTAAGCGGGTATGGTGATGTATATGGTTCCAGAGATTGTTTCAGGTAAGAAGGACAGTTAAAGTGAACAAAAGTGAATTGGATGATGAAATTGATATCCTGACCTGAAAATGTATTTTCTGTTTACTAAAAGAGCTGGAGAGCCGGGGAGTAAACCGCTGTTACTGAACAAACAAAATATAGCAATGATTACTATGGGAAAATAGAGCTATTTAACACACTTTAGAAAAGAATATAATTTACAGCACCTTTATAATAGACTTTTCCTATATAATGGTATCCCGTAATGTCTCCTTTCTGTATAAGGCAGCTCTGCTTTCTGTTCATATCTCTGTGTGAGCCTCTTTCTATTTCTATATTTGTCTGGTGCTTCACATCAAAGAGAAACCGCTCTGCCGTTTATGTTAATACTGATGTTAATTTGCAGGGAACTTCTGTTTAGCAATTCAAATGTCTGCAGTGTTGTTGCCAGACTAAACATGACAAAACACCCCCGGAGCATCCGTTCCTCCTTCTGCACCGTCACAATAACACAGTGTTCATTTCATTTAACCCGTTCCATCCGGGAACTCATCTCTGTCTTTTTAAGATTTCTATAGCAGATCTACAAGCTCGTAGCGAGCTTGTAGATCTGCTGTTTTTGAAAAATCTTGTTTTTTTTTGTGTGCAAATCTTAGAATTTATGCTTTAAAGCGATTTTATTTTACTCTGATCTGTGCTTCTGGGGGTCCCTGGAACAACATATTTTGAGATGTGGGTCCGCGGCCAAATACATATCATTTTGGGGGGGTCCTTGACATGGAAAAGTTGGAGCACCACTGAAAACATTTTTAGATATGTATTTGGCTACGGACCCCCATCTCAAAATGTTTTGTTCCAGGGACCCCCCGAAGCAAAGATTTCAGTTTAAATGTTCGCTTTAAAAGATATATATTCAAAGATTTGCACACATTTTCACAATTTTTCAAAAATTGCAGATATACAAGCTCATAGCACGGCACTCGGTGCCGCGCTATGAGCTTGTAGATCTGCTATTTCTGAATAGCCAAAGAAATCTAAAATGACAGAGATGCGTTCTCGGATTGAATGGGTTAATTTTACTCTGAGAGTGTAAACATGGGGCTCTATCTCTCCCACAGTTCACTCTGGACACTCTGGATTTAGCTGTGTAGGGATATTAGGAGTGCAACGGTTAATCAAACGCATTTTTATACAAGTATTTCAATCATATATATATAAAAAAAAATATATATATATATATTTTAATAAAATAATGCATTTTCAAAAATAGGCAATCTACACGATGACATTACATTACATTACAGTCATTTAGCAGACGCTTTTATCCAAAGCGACTTACAATAAGTGCATTGAGACTCATGTGAGCTTGAAGATCGGCTATGTTTGCTACTTCTGTGCGACACTGTTGTACAACAAACTATAAAATAAGGTTGTGGTTAATCAGATATATTCGATAATTAAAATATATGTATATACACCCCCAAATACTCTTCTTGATTAGTCAATTAATCTGAAACAAACATCATCGATAGAATAATCGCTGAAGATAATTGATAGTTGCAGCCCTATCAATTATCAATTAAGGGCAGAAACCTCTTATCTCCATTTTCTAACTTTTGGTGTTTTTTCGTAAATTAACGTCCTACTTGATCATTCTACAGCGTCACACAAAAGCATCAAAAGCAGCAGTTCTACAAGCTCGAAACGCTGCGCAAAGCCACATGTTTTGAGCTTGTAGATCTGCTACTTTTGCCGTTTTTGAATTTGAAATGAACAGTCTTGGACATAATGAGGTTTCCATCCGACCAGAGGCGATATAAACCAACCTGAGAGGGCGTGGCTGTGCTCGGTGGGCGGGGTTTCTGTGGAGCAGCCAGGCTGCAGGGCGGTGGTGGGCCCGGGGGCGGGGCTGGGAGGGTCCTCGTCCAGGCTCTCCTCTTTCCTCCTCTTCCGGACGGCCATGGCCAGCGCTCTGAACTTGTAGTGCATCATCTGCGGCCGGTCGCCCCTCTGCTTCCCCCCGACGACGTCCCCTCCTCGCCCCGGGTCCGGCCCGGGCCGCCCCGGACAGGCGGCCCGGTGGGCCTCGTAGCTCTCTTTCTCCTGGCAGGGGGCGCCACATGCCGCACACTCAAACTTTTGTTGTTGTTGTTGTTGGTGTTGGTGGTGTTGGTACGACGTTCTTGCCGGCTCCGCCCCTCTGGCTGAGGAGGAGGAGGAGGAAGATGGCCCCGCCCCCTCCAGGAGCAGCTCCGCCCCCAGCGGGACTTCTACGGCGGGCTGGCGTTTCAGCATCCTCTGGGCGTGGCCCACCCTCATCTCTGCCATGGCGGCCCGCTGCTCGTCGAAAGAGTGGCTGAGGCGGTGGCCTCCTCGCGGGGACAGGGTGCACGACGACGGGCCGGACGGGTCCGCCGCGTGGCCGGTGGCGGACGACGGCACGGAGTGGCTTCTGAACAGAGGCACGGCGGACGGGTCCTGATGGGCGCCGCGTGCCGGGTCGCCCGAACCGCTGGGGTCGTACGCGTAGGGGTCTTTAGGGGCGCTGAATTTGGCGGACTCCGAGCTGCTCTTCCTGGACAGTGAGGAGCGCCGCGGCTTGACGCTGTCGATCTCCCTGGTGTCGACCACGGCCTCGTTGATGGTGATGAGCTTGGTGATGTGCTCGATGACCTGGGTTTTGGGGACGGTGAAGGACATGGCCTTCTCCTCCCCCGCCCCCGAGGACGAGGAGGAGGACGCAGGCTTGAGATGCTGCTGATGGAAGCCGCCGCGCTGCTGCCCTCCCAGGCGCCCGTACTTCCCCAGGATGATCTCGGCGTAGGTCTTGGCACTGGCGCTGGGGGGGCTGACCTGGGACAGCTCGGTGCTGCCCGACCCGGAGAAGTAGCCGGACTCCGTGCTGCCTTTGCTGCCGGGGCCCAGAGAGAGAGAGGAGGAGGAGGAGGTGGAGAGGGAGGAGGAGGGGGGGTCGTCGGGGGAGGCCCTCAGGGGCCCGCGTTTCCTCTCGCTGAGCCTCATGGCCAGCCTCTGTTTGACCGCCTGGGAGTCCTCTGGTCTCGGGGCCTCCTCGGGGCCCCCGCCCGGCGCCAGAGGCTCCTGGCCGCCTCTCCTCCTCTCCGGTCTGTCCCTGTGGCGGTGCTCTCCCGTCTCCTCCTCAGAGTCCGTGCTCTCGCCCTCCGTGGGCTCCTCGGGCTCCTCCCCCGGGCCCCCGGCCTCGGTGCCGCTCAGGCCGCCGCCGGGCTCGTCGCGGCCGGACGCCAGGCCGGCCTTGATGCGGTGGGCGTGGGACTTGCGGTGTTTGTACAGGTTGCTCTTGGTTTTGAAGGAGAAGCCGCAGGGGGCGCACGGGTACGGCCTCTCCCCCGTGTGGGAGCGGATGTGCTTCTGCAGGACGCTGGGCTTGGCGCACGGGCGGCCGCAGTACGTGCACACGTACTTCCCCGGCTTCTGGGGTTTCTTGTCCCCTCGTCCCCTGGACGCCGGGCCGCCGCCCGCCTCGGGGCCCCCCCCGTCCTGGCTGGGCTGGGGCTGGACCCCCGCGGGAGGAGGAGGAGGGTGCTGCTGCTCGCCCTGTGGCGCGGAGGAGGAGGACCCGGAGGAGGAGAGCGGCGAGGTGGAGGACGGTTGCGGAGAGACGAAGCTGCCTCCCGAGGGACCCGCGGCGTCCGAGTGCTGCCGCCACGCCACCGCCTGCTGCTGCTGCAGCCGCAGCAGGAGGTCACTGCGCCGGGGCTGCCGGTGGTGGAGGCGACCTCGGCGCGGGTTGGGAGGCTGCTGCTGCTGCTGCTGCTGCTGGGGAGGCCGCGGAGACGCCGGCCGCTGCTCTTGCTGTCCGGAGCGCTCCCCATCGGCCGGGCGGCTGGACTCGGCCTCCATGGGGCGGGGTCGGGGGCCTCGGGGACAAACGGGGACGGCGGGGGCTCTGGGAGGAGCCTCATGGAGCTCCTCGCCGCATGGCGGCCAGGGAGGTCAGGGGCGGGAGGGGAACATGGACCGGCTGAGTCGTAAAGCACAAAGAGAGAAAGAGGAGCTCTGCGGCGCGAACGGCCAAAAGTCAGTGGAGAGGGCGGAGTGAGGCATCGTTAAAAGGAGCCCCGGAGGTCGGAGGATGCAGGTAAACATAGACGATGGCTCTGCTCCTCCGCTCTGCGCTGAGGAGCTGCTCTCCTCCCATCCAGACCCGGCCTGGGTTTTTAATTTAATGTCTCTCCCAGCGTTCCTCCTCTCTGCATGTCTCTGCTGCCGCGTCTTGGCAGAATCCACCGTTCAGCTCATAACTGGCTCTGGAGGAGAAAAAAGCACAGAAACAAGACAAGGAAGCTGTGAGTCACTGAAATGTTAAAAATACACCCAGGTGACTGTTACACACCCTTTACTTGTCATCACCGTCGGTAAGTGATGACTTACAGTATATATATGCCAGTGGGTCTCAAAGTAAGGTTCGGGGACCCCCACAGGGGCCCTTGAAGGGGTTCCAAAGGGTCACCAGGCAGCAACCACTTGAATCACTTTAATCCTATTTTATACTATAATCTACAAGCTCACAATGCATCGCTATGCAACGTGTTGTGAGCTAGTAGATCTGCAAAACAAAATTGTGTGTGTGTGTGTGTGTGTGTGTGTGTGTGTGTGTGTGTGTGTGTGTGTGTGTGTGTGTGTGTGTGTGTGTGTGTGTGTGTGAAAATGTTTTAATAATGTAGATATTTCATAAAACAAACCGTCTCTTCTGGAGGTCCCTGGCACAAAATCTTTTCAAATACGGCCAAATACATATTAATTTTGGGGGGGGTCCTTGATTTCTTTCAGGAGGCAAAAAAGTTTATACCAGTGGTTCTTAACCTTGTCTGAATCAGGGCCCACCCCACACTTAGCTGTTAAGTGGTCAAATAGGAGGGCCGTTTATTTTAACGATCAACAAGCAGTTGTGTTCCACCTTGGATCAATGGAGCTAACGTAGGCTACAACAGTATACTTTAAGTTCTTATTTACTGGTAGCACCTTTTAGCATATATTGTTACATTATCATTATTTGACTTATTATAAGTCCCTTAAAGCTCACCAGTGGCCCCCGGAACCACAGGTTGAGAACCAGTGGTATATATACCGTTGTGAGCGATGCTGAATAAATCACTCCGGAGGAGGAAGCCCCTCCCCTTCTTCACATCACATCCTCTCCCAGGGTGAACGTCATGTGACCGGGGAAGCGTGACCAAAACGCCGCCGCTAACCTTTCATGCTAAAGAGCTGGGAGTGTGTTAGACAGAGAAAGGCCAGAGTCATTAGTTTCCCCATCATCATCCACTTCCATCTTTAACACATTTAGACCTGAGGCCATTCTACAAATGTCTGGGGGTTTTCTTAAAAAAATGTTGCTATAATATCAGTGGTTCTCTAACGTTTTCACGTCAAGGACCACCTAAAATGATATGTATTTGCCCGCAGACCCCTATCTCAAAATATTTTGTAATATGGACTTTTGAGTCAAAGATTTGAGTCAAAAATTTTCCCTAAATATATATATTAAATTTCATTCAATTCAAACTTTATTCCAGACACACAGGGGGTCCATAGAGTACATACAAATCATCAACATCACACAACAAACTAAACAATTAAAAAAACAACAACATAAAATCATAAATAGAGGCTGCCTCTCCAGCGTTTACGCAGCCTGGACGAGTACCTGGAGACAGCTCTTCCCAGGATTGACTATATCCTCAATAATACTGTTCCGGGACTCATCCAGGTGAGACATGAATCCATACATAGAGGGCTTTAATAGAGCCTCACATGTGTGGATTCCACACGTTATAAACAAGTGACTGGCACTATGCCATCTAGGGAAGTAGTAATATCCTCAGGTCATCACTGTAGGCCAGTCTAAGCCTCCGCATGCTACCTTTCTTGTATGTGCACCACAGGAAAGCTGTGTACATGGGAGTGCAGAATGCTTTAAAAAGTGCACACTTGACAGGACCTGAACACATACTGAACCTGCGAAGCAGCATATCAGTCTGGGCATCAAGTTTGCGGCACTGTCTAGAGATATCTCTATCAATTCAAATATCTGCACAAATCTTCAAGATTTTTCAAAAAATTGCAGATCTACAAGCTCATACATAGTGTAGTATATCTGCTATTTTTTGAATAGCCAAAGTATAAAATAATGATTTTTTTGGCTCAAATCTAAACTGACACAGATGCGTCCCCGGCCTTAATGGCTTAACAATTGGCCCTCTCTCTCTCATATCATATCCTGACTCATCCAGGCTGAACTTCTTGTCCTAACGTTCGACGCGGTGAGCGGAGCGAGCCGTAATGACATCATTAGCAACACTTAATTGCATAAGCACCATGTTATTGGTCTCATCAGTTCTGACCTCACCTGTAATGAGAGCGGCTGCCATGCAGCCACGGTGCCGTCGCTCCTACAGAGCCGTGCACGAGTGCACGCTTTGCTCTCATTCAGGGCTGCAGCAGGTACAATCTAACGTATCGATTTAATCTATAAAAAATAAATAATCGATTTGAATGAAAATAATCGGTTTCGGTGGAAAACATGAAATTGCACTGAAAAAGAAAACAAGAATCTAGAATCTGGGAGAAACCACTGAACCTGTTGGGCATAAAGCTTAAGGCGGTATGAAGACAACTGGTTGTCACTGTCATGTTTAATATTAATATTTGTCTACTGCTCTAAAACTCTGACGATTACTACTGTTGAACGCTGTATGTACAGTAACTACTATCTGCAACACTATGCAAGGATAGATATAGACATACTGTAGATCCGCTGAATGCGGTTTATACCCCTATGGACCACAAATATGTGAAAATGCAAATAATGTATCTAAGGACCTGAGGTGTATGTGTGTGTATGTGTTTCCTTTTTGTTTTGTTAAAAAAAAAAAAAAAAAACATTTTAGAAAAAAAAAAAAAAAAAAAAAGGAATAGTGAAAATACACAATCTACAAGCTCACACCACGTGGAATTGCGACACGTCAGATTCTAAATAGATCGGCTATGTTTGTACCATTTTTTAGACACTGTTCTATGATTAAAGGGGTACTTCACTTTCAAAAAAACTTTGGGTCATTTTATCGTCTACTCAGGCTTTTGTAAGCCCCCCAGACCGTTTTTAAGTTGCTTGATTTAGTATTTAGATATTTGATGATCATTTTATCAGACACGCCCCCTTCCTATACAAACCCATTATAACTTCAAACTCCATTTTTAACCTGTTAGATTCATCAAAAACACTCGTCCTTGGTTCTGCTGACTCACCCTGCCCTCCTAATACGTGAGGGGCCGTGTTTTTTCGATAACTTTTTTCATTTATTTTATTTAATCTTTTTATTGTATTTAATTTTTTTCATTTTCCAAAAAAATATTAAAAATAAATGAAAAAGGTTATCGAAAAAACACGGCCCCCTCGCGTATTAGGAGGGCAGGGTGAGTCACCAGAACCAAGGACGGGTGTTTTTGATGAATCTAACATGTTAAAAATAGAGTTTGAAGTTTTAATGGGTTTGTATAGGAAGTGTCTGATAAAATGAATATCAAATATCTAAATACTGAATCAAGCAACTTAAAAACGGTCTGGGGGGCTTACAAAAGCCTGAGTAGACGATAATATGACCAAACGTTTTTTTGAAAGTGAAATATTCCTTTAAGTATTAAATATGGCTTACGTGGTTAATCAGACTAATTAATGTTCATTATGCAGAATGTCCCATTTCATAAGTTTTCAAATATAAAAATCTTTAGAAAATAGCAGATCTACAAGCTCACAAAGTGTCGCATTGCGACGCATTGTGAGCTTGTAGATCGTCTGTTTTCAAATAGCTGAAATGTATAAAGGGGCTGAAGTGGGTAATGTATGTTTTGTAATAATAATCAAAATCTACAAAGTAGTTTTCAAATAATTGTAGTGGAGTAAAGGTCTAATATTTGCCTCTGAGATCTAGGCTAGTGGAATAGAAGTATAAGTATTAGAAATTGGAAATGCTCAAAAATACCTCAAAATTGCACTTAAGTAGAGTACTTGAGTACATGTACTTAGTTACTTTCCACCACTGCACACTGCTGTTAGTCTCCTCTGCACTGACGCACACAGACTACGTTAAAATCTCTCGCCTCAAAAGTACAGTTTTCCGTTCCAAGCAAACTGAGAGGGTATCATGTGGCTCAGGACCGGCCTACGCTGCAGGAACCGGAGTGGGTTCTGGACCCTGGTCCCCGGCCCCCTGGCCCACGGCCCCCCTGGCCCCCCTGGCCCCCCCGCCCCCTGGCCCCCCGGCACCAACAAACACATGGACACGGACTTGACGAGGCCACAGCGTCATGGCAACCAATCAAAACAAATGTTGGAATTATAGCCTTTGCTTATCTGATCTGGCCCTGGAGGGGAAAGGGGGAGGAGGGGGTTTATTTCAATCACTCAGTCAGCACTGAAAGTAACTAAGTACATTTACTCAAGTACTGTAACTTAAGTTCTTTAACTTTTAACTTTTTTTACTCTATTTGAGTATTTCTATCGTTTTATACGTTCTATACATCTACTGTACTCCACTACTATCTCAGGGACAAAATACAGTACTTCTTACTCCACTACACTTATTTTAATTACAGTTTAATACACAGTTTTAATTACTAGTTACTTTGTTAATTTTAGTTGATTTAGATAATTAATAATACAAACCGATTCATAAAGTGATACATGATATTATAGGTTAAACTACCCCAGCAGAACATTAAGTAATTCAAATCAGCTCCGCCTTTATCAGCTGTAACATTGAAGAGATGAACAGATTATTCCATCATTACTAATTACAGTCTGATGATGATTATGACCATGAAAAGGAAATGGGACAATTCCGCGTAAAGAGTTCTTTTCCTCTTCCTACTTTCCGTTATTATATTAAGATTAGAGCTTTTGAAAGGGTCAAACTAGCAAAACGTTCAGAACTTAAGCGTCTTCCATAAAACCCCTAATGGTCTCGGATATTTCATTTAAAAGCAAAGATTTAAAGCCTCAGTCTGTGATTTATTCACCTGGTTGGCAGTATTGTAGACCAGCAGGAACAATATAACTAAAACGTCATAATGTTAAATATTGTGTTAATTGTTTAGGAATCAGTGCTAGTGTGGAGGGAATCCTTTCACACTGTTTCACTAATCACACATTAGGACTTGCTTAAACTTATTCGGAGAAGCAGCTGTTAGGCAGACTTATTTGATTCTTTAATGTTTTTTGTTGTCCTGCGACTATATGGACGTGCATAACAATTCCTGTTGAAATAGGACTTTTACTTGTAACAGTATTTCTACATTGTGGTTAAATCGCTACGTTTACTTTTTCAAGGCAAACATCTGGAGTACTTCTTCCACCACCACCACTGTCACTCAGAGGCAGAGTTGCCAAGTCCGCTTATTATAAGCGAATTTGGACGTGTTTTTCTGTAAAGTCACTTTAAATATTTTTTTGGAGCTTGTTTCCAAAGTGTAGTTGCTTATGATGTTGTCTAAACCAGTGGTTCTCGAACATTTTCATGTCAAGGACCCCACCAAATTAATTATAACAGGGTATTTGGCTGCGGACCCCCATCTGAAAACATTTTGTGCCAGGGACCCATTTGTGTGCTTGAAAAAATATTTCATAGATATTTCAAGAATCTTATGAAAATAGCAGATTTACAAGCTCACAACGTGTCGCAAAGCGACACGTTGTGAGCTTGTAGATCGGCTATTTTCAAATAGCCGATGTATTAGGTTTAAAGTGCTCTCTCGCAAAATCTGGTCAGGAGGACTTGACAGCCTACATGTCCCACACATTGTTCTGTCCTTCTGCCTACATGTCTCACACATTGTTCTGTCCTACTGCCTACATGTCTCACACATTGTTCTGTCCTACTGCCTACATGTCTCACACATTGTTCTGTCCTACTGCCTACATGTCTCACACATTGTTCTGTCCTACTGCCTACATGTCTCACACATTGTTCTGTCCTACTGCCTACATGTCTCACACATTGTTCTGTCCTTCTGCCTACATGTCTCACACATTGTTCTGTCCTACTGCCTACATGTCTCACACATTGTTCTGTCCTACTGCCTACATGTCTCACACATTGTTCTGTCCTACTGCCTACATGTCACACACATTGTTCTGTCCTACTGCCTACATGTCTCACACATTGTTCTGTCCTACTGCCTACATGTCTCACACATTGTTCTGTCCTACTGCCTACATGTCACACACATTGTTCTGTCCTACTGCCTACATGTCTCACACATTGTTCTGTCCTACTGCCTACATGTCTCACACATTGTTCTGTCCTACACAGCCTACATGTCTCACACATTGTTCTGTCCTACACAGCCTACATGTCTCACACATTGTTCTGTCCTACACAGCAGCCACCAGGGAGCAGTGTTGATGAGGGGCCAGGTACAGTTGCCATGTCTGCTTATTATAAGCGACTTTGGGTTTGTTTTTCAGTAAAGTCACTTGTAAATTGTTATTGGTTATTGGTCGCGGGTTTTAGTTGCTTATTTTGGCTAGCTTAAAAAAAAGAAAGAAGCTAAAACCAGTGGTTCTCAGACATTTTCATGTGTATTTGTCCGCAGACCCTCATCTCATCTTCCGTCATCTTCCGTCATTCCGACATCTGAAAATACTTTGTGTCAGGGACCCCCATTCCATACACGATTTGTGAAGTTTAAATGTTTCAAAAATATTCCATATAGGCTATGAAACGTATTTTTTCAAGATTATTTTGGAAATCGCAGATCTACAAGCTCACAACAAGCAACAAGTAGCGTTGCGAGCTTGTAGATCTGCTATTTTCAATTAGCCGACGCATAATATAGGTTTAAAATGCTCATGTGGCCTGGTCGCTTCTTTTGGGCTTGTTTTCAAAGACCTGGTCGCTCGCTTCTCTCTCATAATTTGGCAACAATGGTATAGAGAGAAGAGCGAGAGGGAGAGAGAGAGAACGAGAGAGAGAGAGAGAGAGAGAGAGAGAGAAAGAGAGGGAGAGAAAGAGAGAGAGAGAGAGAGAGAGAGAGGGGGGAGGGAGAGAGAGAGAGAGAGAGAGAGAGAGAGAGAGAGAGAGAGAGAGAGAGAGAGAGAGAGACTCCTGCCAAACTCTACTGTAAGAGAGAACATTGTGAAACCTCCTCTCTTAGCAGCATGATGTATGTACTGTAATAAACCCCACTTATACACTTCCAGGGAAGCAGAGCTTATTAGGGGGCCCCGAGTCTTTGGCTGTTGATCACCACACAGAGCCAATCGGAGGGGAGCGCTCTGATGCAATCAACCCCTCCGTTTATCAAGATATATGTCCTGTAATAATCTACCCACTCACAGCCCGACCGGCCTCCGTCTACACTCCGATCGCTCGGATTCTTGCACCGCAGCCAATCAAAACACATTCTGGGAGCAGATCTGGGCCAATCATAACATCTTCAGCTCGGCAAATCCGCCCGTTTTCCGAAAACGCTGAGGGTCTCTCGTCCCGGATCAGAGCTGATCCAGAGAATCAATCATCATCATCGGAGGAGGAGAGACATCCACACTCACTCACTCGTTCTCCACACAGACACTGTTGCCAGATTGTCAGTGGTGGAAACTAAGAAACTGAGTACATGTACTCAAGTACTGTCCTTCCGTAAAATGTTGAGGTATTTGTAGGCCTGAGTATTTCCAAGTTCCAATACTTTTACTTCTACTCCACTATACATCTCAGTGGTAAATATTGTACTCCACTACAATTATTTGAAAACTTTAGTTACTAGTTAGGCGACACATTGTGAGCTTGTAGATCTGCTATTTTCAAAAGAAATGTATACATTTGAAAACTTGAAATGGGACATTCTGTATAATGAGTACTTTCTCTTTTGGTACTTTAAGTACATTTTGATGCCAATACTTTTGTACTTTTATACATTATACATTTTATACATTTTGAATTCCGGACTTTTCCTTGTAACAGAGTATTTCTACATTGCAGTATTAATACTTTTACTTAAGTAAAAAATCTGAGCACCACCCACTGCAGATTGTGTGAGAGAAATAAGCAGCCAGGTCTATGAAAACAAGCCCAAAAGAAGCGGCTATAGGCTACATGAGCACTTTAAACCTATATATGGTAGGCTACATTGGTTATTTGAAAATGGCCGATCTACAAGCTCACAACGCGTCGCAAAGATCTGCTAATTATTACATTAATTTGGGGCGTCCTTAACATGCAAATGTTTGAGAACTGGCTTAAACAATAAAAACAAAAACTGGAAGCAAGCTCATATAACTACAATTACCAATATTTACAAGCAACTTCACAGAAAAACAAAGTCGCAGACGTGGCAACGCTGCACACATACGACAGTGTTGAGCGTCGAGATTAGCAGATCTACAAGTGACAGGGCTTAACTCTGTCAGGGTCTGGAGATCAGTGCTTATAGCAGGAAGAGCCTGTGTGTGTGTGTGTGTGTGTGTGTGTGTGTGTGTGTGTGTGTGTGTGTGTGTGTGTGTGTGTGTGTGTGTGTGTGTGTGCGCGTGCACCTGTGTGTGTGTCCTCTCTGCTGTAGATCTGGTGTGATGACGTGTGAGGGATGCGTGCCGCTACGCTCCGCCCCGGGGCGGTCGTAGCGCTGCTTCTAAAGCAGCCGAGCCCAATTATAAGTGTACGTAAGTGGAGAGGGAACATGGCCAAACCCAGCCTGTAATTCATCTCACACATACTGGTGAGGAGGACATCAACATTTTAGGACGTACATTTCATGAATGCCATTTTTGCCATTTTGTTTTTGCCATTTTAACCCTAAACCGAAAGCAGAAAATAGTCGATCTACAAGCTCAAACAATTCAAATCTGGCATAACTCCAACGACCTTAACCCTACCTTTTAAATGTCTAATCCTAATCCCAACCTGAACCATTTGTTAATTGTAAATCTAACTCCCTGAATCTTTTTTAACCAGAGAACAACCATTTCTCTTTGAGGACCATGCAGGAAAATTGTCCTCTCAAAGTTTCTCAAATTCCACTACACATGTGGGGACACTTGGTCCTCACAAGTGTAGTAATACAATTACACACACACACACACACACACACACACACACACGACCGAGGCAAAGACCGAGGCAGGTGAGTGTTCCGCCGCCAGATATCGAAGCTGACAGAAATCAATCCGTATCCTGTACATAACCTGTGATTGAGAGGTGTGTGCGTGTGCATGTGCGTGTGTGTGCGTGTGTACGTGCGTGTGTGCGTGTGGGTGTGGGGGCCAGAACCAAGATGGAGAGAGAGATGAAGTGTGGAAAAGGTGGAGTGAGAGAGAGAGAGAGAGAGAGAGAGAGAGAGAGAGAGAGAGAGGTGAATCGGTGTTCCAGTGGATAAACAGGCCTAGCAGGAGACCGAGGTGCCAGTTGTGGCAAGACAAGCTGACAGTTTTTTTTAATGAGCCGCACTTTTTCTCTCTCTCTCTCTCTCTCTCCTGCATGCCGTATGTTTCTAAAGCACGTACACACACACACACACGTGCACACACGCACGCAAACACACACACACACGCACGCGCGCGTTGCAGTCGGACTTCATTACAGCCAGTTTACAATGGAGGGGAGAAAGACGAAACGAGGATCACTCTTCCTCCTCTTGGAAACGACTTGACAGATTCTCGGCAACGTTTTCCACTTCTCTACCTCCCACCACCACACCCCCAACACACACACACACACACACACACACTCTGCTGAGGGCTGACGTTCCACACTGTTCCATCACTATGTTTCTCTCCAGGCAGACTGCTGGGGGCTTTGATTACAGCAGCATTTCGCCATCAACGCGAGGCAATTACGCGCAATAACAAACCAGATCAAAAAAAAAAAAACACAATTCCCTCGTCTGTCTTCGACTGTCTCTCAGCCCAGACAGGCAGACTTAACACAGCGGAGATTCCTTATTGCGTTCTGACTCCCTGGCTTTATACTGTAGCTGCTGCTGCTCTTTTCCCCCGTTCTGCTGATCTCCAGGGAGGACTTTGCTCTTTGCTCATTTTAGATCATAAATGCAGCTTACAGAGAGAGGCTGGACAGTAGAGTACTAGAGATGTACTGTACCAATACCAAAAAAATCCTTCCCGATACCGATACCCATAACTTGAGAGTGTACAAATGTAACCAAATGGATCTGGTTCCATTTGTACACTCAGAGTCAGGGTTAGGGTTAAAATTCCACTAATAATTTTTAATGTGCAGCTACAAATTATAATGTATAATAATAGTACAGTAAGAGTATAAAACAGTCGTGCAACTGAAGCATTCAAAATATGACTGTAAATGAAATACATCATGTGATAAATTACGTGGTATTGGAATGGCATACCCTGGCATACTCGCCGATACCGATACCAGCATTTTAGGCAGTATCGGCTTTTCCCATACTGGTATTGGTATCGGAACAACTCTACTCTCTACAGATACGTAGAGAGGCAAGATATGTTGTGAAGGTGAGACATACAGAGGGCCACACTGGAAGGGCTGACGGGAAAAGACCGGTAAAGAGTGTATGGGAGAGTGTCAACATTAGTCCAGTTGATCCTGTGCATTGAAAGACGAGAAAGATGCAGAAAGTAGCAGGAGAGAGTTACAGGCTACAGATTAGATTATTAACATGTCTTTAATGTGGAAATACCCGTTTTAGTTTTGTTTATTGTTTTGGGAATTGCCTTTTTATTGCTTTCTCTTCGTTTTTGTTATTGTGTTGTTGCCCCCCTAAATCCCTTCCACAAAAGGACCAGAGTGGAAACAAGACTTCTTATTTTGCTTTTTTGTGCTTTTATCCTTTTGAATTCATTTTCAATAAAGTGCTTGCTCAATCAATCAATCAATCAATCAATCAATCAATCAATTGGAGAGATGTAGAGGGTACAGGCTATAGATGTAGAGAGAGGCTGGCGGGGAGGAGAGCGACAGAAAAAACACCAGAAGAGAAGAATAAAGTGTGAGACTCGCTGGGCTTCTTTGTCCGGGAACAAGTTTTCCTGGCCTGTGTGTGTAAGCTTAATGATCTCTGGCAAGGCTGTTGATGCAGAGCGCAGCGTGCATTATTCATGGCCGTCTAGACTCCTCCGAGTGGGGAAGCACAGCGTCAGGGCCGGCCTTGCCAGGAAGGAATGCCACCGCTGGCACACCTTCACGCACGTGAGCTCACACACACACACACACACACACACACACACACACACACACACACACACACACACACACACACACACACACACACACACACACACACACACACACACACACACACACACACACACACACACACACACACACACACACACACTCACTCACTCACTCACTCACTCACTCACTCACTCACTCACTCACTCACTCACTCACTCACTCACTCACTCACTCACTCACTCACTCACTCACTCACTCACTCACTCACTCACTCACTCACTCACTCACGAACTCACTCACGAACGAACGAAAATAAATGAAATGAAATGAAAAAATACCATCACGGCATCAAAAGTAATCAACAAAGTATATCATAAAAACTGGTCAAACATTGGCCAAATTGTCAAATAATATAAGAAAGATGCAAAGATTTTGAAGATCGGCTATTTTCACAATATCTATATGTGGAACCGAGTCAAACTAAATGTAATGCCTCAACTCCTACAATTCCAAGTGCTTGTCAGGGTGGGGGTTGTCCACGACAGAAACGCAATAAAATCGTTAATCGCAATTACATTTTGAGCGACAATTAATCAAACAATATGTAATAATCGTGACAGGCCTAATAGTTGTGAGCACTTTGTACATTCTCTGAGGATTGTGCGGTGTACTCAGAGAGCTGACCATTAACACACAACACCATGTCACAGATGTCATAGTCATGGGCTAATCCCAGCTTGGTTCCTCTCCAACTTCCTTCAGTTCATTTCATGAGGGGGTTTTCCCCATGCATTCTAATCCATCTGGTTCTACAACTAGTTGGCCTACCAGTGCTCTAATGTGCTATTATACTAGGTAGGGTAAGTGATTTTCTTTGAATAGCTATACTGTATGTTCTTTTTTTTTTTTATTATCACATTTTTTATCCCACAATTTTGCTAAGCTTTTTCACCCAGTGCCAATTGTCTAAGTGATCCTGGGCGCTACACCCCCCCTGCCAGCCTAGGGAGCCCAGAGCCGAGCTCATGCCTCCTTCAATGCATGAGAGCCAAGTAGCCTTCATATCACCTGACAGGGGAGGAGTTTCCTCGGTAGGACTTAGCGCGTGGAAGGAACACGTTATTCCAACCAGAAGTTCTATCAACCTCATAGACACATGAAAAACAGAAAAAGTGCAAAACCATGGCACCACCTCTTTAAGAGTTTTAAGCCTATTTTGATTATCGCGATAATATCGTAAATCGCAATTATTTTGGTCACAATAATCGTGACATGAAATTTTCACATCGTTTTCATTTCGTCGACTAAAACTGTGACGAAAATATTCGTCGACTACATTTTTTCACTGACGACATCTAAATAAAAACCAAATAAAAACTAAGCTACAATGACAAAAACTAAGACAATTTTGTCAACAAATAAAAACCAGACTAAAATGCTAGTGAGGGACGAGTGGAGAAGAGATCCAGTAGAACTAAAAGACAAGTCATTTTATGTTTGCTTGCGCTCGGGTGTTGCATGCTGAAAATAGCAGATCTACAAGCTCACAACGCGTCGCGCTGCGACACGTTGTGAGCTTGTAGATCGGCTATTTTCAGCAAAGCAAGCAAGTGTCAAGCAAGTGTAAAATCAGCCGTTACGACGCCATCAAGGCACCGCCAAAATACATTTTAGTCGACTAAATCAACTGTAGATTTAGTCGACTATAATCTTATGATATTTAGTCGACTAGAACTAGACAAAAACTAAAACATTTCAGATGACTAAAAGACTATTTTGCTGCCAAAATCAACACTGCTCCGATCCCTCCACAGCAGCATCATCAGTGGAACAACAACACATGGTGCTGATGCTGCTGTGGGACAGGAGGACCTCTGTGATGGATGAGGGCGGGGCTTCTCCTTCACTCTCTGCTCTATTTATAGCCCTGTGGGGTGGGTGGGTTTGGAGTCAGTGTGTGCACACGCACGGTTAGACATCATTTATATACTCCTCCATGCTACCACGTTATTACACCATAAGATCTGATCTACAGCGGCCTGTTGTTAGTCGTCAAAGCGACACTACAGCACGAAGCCTGATTTATCATTTCGCATACCGAAAATAGCAGATCTACAACATTGTGAGCTTGTATGTATAGGCTATTTTGGGTATGTGATGCTGTCGTATACGACAGAATATAGACATTAACCTCATGAACACGAGCGTCCCTATTCTGGAGGTGAACATACTGCACGGCAAAAATACAATCTTGTCGATCGGTTATTTTTGGTGAAAATATTTGGTTTAGAGGGGAATAACACATCAGCTAGACAACTATAGAGCCCTGGGGGACACCGTTTTTTGGGGTAAATTAACGCCCTACTTGATCATAATACAGCGTCACACAAAAGCATCAGAAGTAGCAGCAGTGTGTGAACGACCATGGTGAGAAGAAGAAGAAGACTGACCACCCCTCCTCAGTTCCGTTTCAACCTGCCAGGCAGAGGCGGTTGGCAGTGGTGGAAAGTAACTAAGTACATGTACTCAAGTAATGTGCTTTAAGTACAGTAGAATTTTGAGGTATTTGTACTTTACTTGATTATTTCCAATTTTCTGTGCTTTTACTTCTACTCCACTACATCTCAGAGGCGAATATTGTACTTTTACTCCTCTACATTTATTTGAAAACTTTAGTTACTAGTTACTTTGTAGATTTTGATTATCATTACAAAACGTAAATTAACCACTTAAGCCCTATATACAGTACATTTAGGCCATTTGAAAATAGCCGATCTGCTACTTTCAAAAGATTTTTATACATTTGAAAACTTAGCATAATGAGTACTTTCACTTCTGGTACTTTAAGTACATTTTGATGCCAATACTTTTTTACTTTTACTCAAGTGAACACAGGCCTTTTACTTGTAACAGAGTATTTTTATATCGTGGTATTGCTACTTTTACTTAAGTAAAATATCTGAGTACCTCTTCCACCACTGGCGGTTGGTGTATCACTTCTATGTAATGTACCAGCCTTGGGTCTGTGCCTAAAAGGTGACTGAGACTGATGCTCACTGGCACGAGGAATGTGCACTGTGATGTAATGTGTGTGTGTGTGTGTGTGTGTGTGTGTGTGTGTGTGTGTGTGTGTGTGTGTGTGTGTGTGTGTGTGTGTGTGTGTGGGCCTCGTCAGCAGAAACTCCGACACTGATGCAGGTGCCCCGGGATCTCCTCTTATGCGCAGTACTGCTTACTCTGACTGTCCTTGTTGTGTCTGTCTCACACACACACACACACACACACACATGCACACACACATGCACGCACAAACGCACGTTGCACGCACACTCAAACGTGAAGTGTACGTACATGCACGTACATACAAACACATGTACACATCATCATCATCACATTCCATAGATTCTAGGGGTGCGACAGTTAATCAAACTAATGAACTAATGAATGAAGTTATGTTTTATTGATTATAAAACATAATGAATTCTAATAAAAGCATCGATTTTTTTTAAAAGTAGTGAAAATAGCCGATCTATACGCTACACAAGCTCACAGCGTGTTGTGAGCTTGTACATCTTCTATTTTCCCTATTTTTGTATTAACCCATTAAGACCTGAGGCAATTCTTTTTTTTCCTCCTAAATCCTAACAGTTTTTTGAAATAAATCTAAATATTTTTTTTTCAAGATTTTTCAAAAATAGCAGATCTACAAGCTCATAGCGCGGCACTCGGTGCCTCGCTAGCTATGAGCTTGTATATCTGCTATTTTTGAATAGCCAAAGAAATCTAAAGTGACATGCGTTCCAGGTCTTAATGGGTTAAGTATGAAATAGGGCTTTTAGTGGTTGAATGGTAAATGGTGCATTTATATAGCGCTTTTATCCAAAGCGCTTTACATAGATTGTACATTACATTCACCCATTCACACACACATTCATACACCAATGGCGGAGGAAACCGTGCAAGGCACCAACCTGCTCATCGGGGAGCAATTAGGGGTTCAGCGTCTTGCTCAAGGACACTTAGACACTAACTCTGGGGGAGCCCGGGATCGAACTGGGACCCAATCCGGCCGCTCTACCGGCCACTCTACCCCTGAGCCACTGCCGCCCCGTTAATCAGACTGATCGATATAGTCGATTGTGAAAAAAAGTCAGTTAGGATGTTTTTCCACATTGATTCGTTGATGTATAAAACATAAGGAAAGCACATGCTTCTAGATTATGCCATTCCACCGTCTCCATCTCAGGCCCAGGTAGGAGGAGGAGGAGAAGGAGGAGGGGGGGGGAGGAGGGGGAGGAAGAGGAGGAGGAAGAGGAGGGGGAGGAGGAGGAAGAGGAGGGGGAGTGATGTGCCCTGCTAAAAGTCTTTGTAATTGTAATGAAGGTAAACATTGGCAGCACTCCTGTCCTGCATTATAGCTGCCCTGTAGCGCAGCGCCAACAATAAGCCCTAAACTTCATTAACATGCAGGGGCAACATGAAAAGATGCCGCCGACCGGCCGACCGCGCGGGGAGCCAGCCAGCGTTCGGTTCTCGTCCGTCCTCCTCATCATCGACATCCCGGGTTCCCGGGCGTGTCACGGACGCGGACGGTTTAACGAGGGCGAAAACATACGGGGGCTAAACATTACATTAAAGCTTGTGTGTGTCCGGACTGGAGTGCCGTTTAGAAAATCTGCTGTCATTTCACTATAACCCCGCACACACACACACACACACACACACACACACACACACACACACACACACACACACACACACACACACACACACACACACACACACACACACACACACACACACACACACACACACACACACACACACACACACACACACACACACACACACACACACACACTACCCCACCCGCCCCGCTCTCTACATCGCTTACTGGCGGCAGCCTGGCGCTGGTTCCCATGGAAACCAGCCTACTCGGAGCAAACGGCAGATGGAGAGAGAGCCGAGGGTCTAAATTTATCTCCCAGCGTCCTCTGTGAGCTACAGACACACACTGACAGTAGGAAGTGCGTGTGTGTGTGTGTGTGTGTGGGGGGGGGGGGATGGAGCGGGTGGAGGTCAGGCACCCCACAGTACACACACACACACCCTGCGGTGAACCCCTGACCTCTAACCCCTCCTGAGGGGAGTGGTTGTAGTTGCAGTGGAGGCACGCCAGAGGCCCTCACACCGGCCTAGACTGGGACAAAAAGTTGTGATTTTAAACACTTTAACCCGTTTAGACCTGAGGCTGATTAAAATCTTAACAGTTTTCTGAAAAAAACGTATGTTGGAACAGTGGTGTGTTCAAAACCTTTTCATGTCAAGGACCCCCAAAATTGGGGGCGCCAGCCACATACGCTGGTAATCCAGCTTGACAGCGTGTCGTGGGTTCGACTCCCGATCCCGACGACCTTTGCTGTGTGTCACCCCCCCATCTCTCTCCCCATTTCCTGTCAGCCTACTGTCCTGTCAAATAAAGGCATAAACGCCCCCAAACAAAAATAAAAAAAAGGACCCCCAAAATTATATGTATTTGGCCGCGGACGCCCATCTCAAAATATTTAGTTCCAGGGACCCCGAGAAGCAAAGATTCCCGTTAAAAATGTTCGCTTTAAAAAGAATATATTCAAAGAGTTGCACACATTTTCAAGATTTTTCAAAAATAGCAGATCTACAAGCTCGTAGCGCGGCACTCGGTGCCGCGCTATGAGCTTGTATATCTGCTATTTTTGAATAGCCAAAGTGGGAAATAATGGTTTTTAGCTCAAATCTAAAAATGACACAGATCCAGGTCTTAATGGGTTTAAAAAATTATTTAAATTTTTTTTTTTAAACGTTTAAATGTTTTGAAAATGTTTGAAATGTGTCGAATAAATAGAGAAGTATTTGACGGTGGCAGCAGGCCTGTACGTTAGGAAAAGGGTTTGGCCCGTTGACGACGACACGCCGTTTAACACATTGACCGCCGGGCCCGTAGTTCTACGGGCCGTTAAATCCAACGCTTAAGCGCCGATCCCGTAGCCTACGGGCTGTGGTGCTTTTTCCTTTTTTTCGATTTTTTTTTTTTTTTCAATTTTCCGGTACGGCACATTTCATTGTAACACCACCGGAAACAGAATTATTTGGGATCCGGTTTTGACGATCACGCCGGCTCCCATTCTAAAGTCTACACTGAAACGCCATTTTCTTCAATTGTAGTTTTTCTCCTCGCTGATCACTGTTTAACATAAACCGTTCTAACTCAACAATGGATGCCCCGTTTGACACGTGGTTTGGACTGGTAGACACAGGGAGATGTCCGCGATGTTTACAAACAGTGCACAGATCAATCTTAAGGATTTTAACGACGTCTATGGCGACGTGAAAAAAACAAAAAACAACAATAAAACGTTGGCACTGGTGAGTACATTATGAGATTAACCTCTGGCGGTCAATGTGTTAAGGTTGGAATGTGAAACGGAAACTTTTGTGTGTTGGAATGTCTGTCAACGATGTCATGCCCCAAAAACCTCTCACTATAACTAGACTCTCTGGTCCTATCAAACTGCAACGGCCGGCTCAACCCCCCCCATCCCTCCCCTCCCTCCCCCGAACATTGGCGTGTAACGCTAACGAGTGGTGTAAAGTAACTAAGTACATTTACTCAAGTACTGTACTTAAAGGGATACTTCACTTTCACATAAAATAAACATTAAAAATAAATATTAAAAAAAAATGAAAGAAGTTATGGCAAAATAAAGGCCCCCTCACACATTAGTAGGACACTCTAATGCGTGAGGGGGCCGTGATTTTTCCATTACTTTTTTCATTTATTTTTAATATATTTTTTAAATGTTTATTTTATGTGAAAGTGAAGTATCCCTTTAAGTACAATTTTGAGGTATGTTTTTACTTTACTGGAGTATTTCCAATTTTCAGTACTTTTACTTCTACTCCACTACATCTCAGAGACAAATATTGTACTTTTACTCCACCACATTTGAAAACTCTAGTTACTAGTTACTTTGCAGATATAAATTACTATATTATAATACCTACACTAACCACTTTAGCCCCATTTTTAAATTTGAAAATAGCCGATCTACAAGCCCACAACACGTCGCATCGCGACGTGTTGTGAGCTCGTAGATCTGCTATTTTCAAACATTAGTACTTTTACTTTTGGTACTTTAAGTATATTCTGATGCCAACACTTTTGCACTTTTACTCAAGTAACACTTTGAACACAGGCCTTTTACTTGTAACAGAGTATTTCTATATTGTGGTATTGCTAAAATAAAATATCTGAGTACTTCTTCCACCACTGCCCCCCCCCCGAACATTGGTGTAGTGTAACGCTAACCAGACTGGGTATGGACGCCGGCCAGAGGAGAAAACCACCATAAAAGCTGTTTGGCTGTAAAGCTACTATTAGAGCGACCCAGAAGACAGGCTGTCAGAGCAGACAGAGGAAACAGTGCATGTATAAAAGTGAGCGGCCCCAGACAGACAGACTGGGTCAGGGCTGGAACTATATACTGTGTGGCTGCAAGCCGCTGTGCTCTCTCACTACATACTGTCTGTGTTGGCACTTTTTAACCCATTAAAGGCCTGAGGTTCCCATTCTACAAAATGTCTTCTAAATCCTTAAAGGACGACTTCACCCATTTTCGACCTGTCTTCGTATAATTGGTCCTCACTAATGCTCATTATAATATGGCACCGTTTGTGTCTACTCAGTCTGTGTCTCAGAGGAGGGCTGTGGACAGTACAGAAACCATGTCTACCGGTGACATCATCGATGGGGAATCCAAGCTAATAGAAAGTACAGGCTTTCTATTCCTGGAAAGTTAGCATGCTATAATGGAAGCCATTGTTCTTACGTTGATACAAATAAAAATAAAGAAATTGAAATATTGGGGGGAAAAAACCTTTCTAACGATGATGTCACTGGTAGACGGGTTTCACAGCCCTCCTATGAGACACAGACTGAGTAGACACAAATTACACCATTTTATCAGGAGCATTAGTGAGGACCTATTATATGAAGATAGGTTGAAAATGGGTGAAGTCATCCTTTAACATAGTTTTCTGAAAAACTTATGTCGCTATATCAGTGGTTCTCAAACCTGTTCATGTCAAGGACCCCCAAAATGATATGTATTTGGCCGCCGACCCCCATCTGAAAATATGTTGTTCCAGGGACCCCCAGAAGCAAAGATTTGAGTTAAAAATTTTCGCTTTAAAAATATATATATATTCAAAGATTTCCACACATTTTCACGATGTTTCAAAAATAGCAGATCTAGAAGCTCATATGAGCTTGTAAATCTGCTATCTTTGAATAGCGAAAGTATATAATAATCGTTTAAGCGGTTACACAGATGCGTTCCCGGTTTTAATGGGTTAAACAACAAGGTCTATGCTATGTAGATCAGCTATTTCCCCCCCCAAAAATGGTGCAAAAGAAGGTCATTTTGGAATATTTTTAAAACATTTTAACAACACAAATCTTGAACGGGGGTCCCTGGCACAAAATATTTACATATTAATTTGGGGGTCCTTGACATGAAAATGTTTGAGAACCACTGGTTTAAACAACATTTAGGAAACAAGCCCAAATAAACAACTACACTTTAGAAACAAGCCCAAAAAAACGCAACCGCAACTACCACTATTGACCACATAGCATCTCTCTCTCTCTCTCTCTCTCTCTCTCTCTCTCTATTTTAAATGTCATCATCAACAAATACAGCTTTTAAACTTAACCTCTAATTGCCTTGTTCTAATCCTAACCTGAATCTTATTGTAAGCCTAAAAATAATACACGCACACACACACACACACACACACACACACACACACACACGCGCGCGCACACACGCACGCACACACTCGCACACACTTCCCCTCTCAGTGTGTCACTAGAGATGCACGAGTGGAGAGCCGAGGAGGAGTCCCACAGGGCTGTGTGATAAGACAGACGGTCAA
>NC_137605.1:13795203-13803047 GCF_963280865.1 Gymnoscopelus braueri
TTTTACTACACTCAAGTTTGTGTAATACTTTAAGACCAATGTTTTACTGTAACTCTGTGCTGTTGACATTTTTGACTAATAAAGTATACTATTCATTCAATCAATCAATCAATCAATCAATCAATCAATCAATCCACCACTGATACAGTATATAGGCCAAGCCAGAGGTGCTCTCTCCACATGTACAGTTAGTGTCTCAGGCATGTAAGTCTCTGAGTTCAAGCACAGTGTGTGTAAAAAAGAAACAAACATCGCAATGTTGGATCATTCAAGCTCCCGAGATACGGGTAAACTCCTGCGAGGGCCTATGTATAGTGCAGCATGAGAGAGAGAGAGAGAGAGCTATGTTTTCTCATGCCAATAAAGCTCCTTTGAATTGAATAGAAAAAGAGAGAGAGAGAGAGAGAGAGAGAGAGAGAGAGAGAGAGAGAGAGAGAGGAGCTCCTGCTGCTTCCAAAGAACCAGCTTTTGCCTCACTGGCAGAGCACAGGAAGTGTGAGTCACATTCTAAAATAAACACACACACACACGCACGCGCGCGCACGCACGCACGCGCACACACACACACTCACACACGCACGTGCACGCACACACGCACGCACACACACAGAGCAGGGCGAGCCAGCACACAGAACAGATAGAAGAGGCGGATGGCAGAGCTTCTGTCTACCGTTGTGAAGAAGCACCATGGATCCATGGCTCCCTCTGGGACCGGGAGCAACGCGGCACGGCAGAGCACACAGACTCACCGAGAGGGTGGAAGGACAGGCCACCATGAGTCAAAGCAGAGAGAGGATAGAAGGACAGGCCACCATGAGTCAAAGCAGAGAGAGGATAGATAGAAGGACAGGCCACCATGAGTCAAAGCAGAGAGAGGATAGAAGGACAGGCCATCATGAGTCAAAGCAGAGAGAGGATAGAAGGACAGGCCATCATGAGTCAAAGTAGAGAGAGGATAGAAGGACAGGCCACCATGAGTCAAAGCAGAGAGAGGATAGATAGAAGGACAGGCCATCATGAGTCAAAGCAGAGAGAGGATAGATAGAAGGACAGGCCATCATGAGTCAAAGCAGAGAGAGGATAGAAGGACAGGCCACCATGAGTCAAAGCAGAGAGAGGATAGAAGGACAGGCCACCATGAGTCAAAGCAGAGAGAGGATAGATAGAAGGACAGGCCACCATGAGTCAAAGTAAAGAGAGGATAGATAGAAGGACAGGCCACCATGAGTCAAAGCAGAGAGAGAATAGAAGGACAGGCCACCATGAGTCAAAGTAGAGAGAGGATAGATAGAAGGACAGGCCACCATGAGTCAAAGTAAAGAGAGGATAGATAGAAGGACAGGCCACCATGAGTCAAAGCAGAGAGAGAATAGAAGGACAGGCCACCATGAGTCAAAGTAAAGAGAGGATAGAAGGACAGGCCACCATGATTCAAAGTAGAGAGGATAGAACGACAGGCCACCATGAGTCAAAGCAGAGAGAGGATAGAAGGACAGGCCACCCTGAGTCAAAGTAGAGAGAGGATAGAAGGACAGGCCACCATGAGTCAAAGCAGAGAGAGGATAGAAGGACAGGCCACCATGAGTCAAAGTAGAGAGAGGATAGAAGGACAGGCCACCATGAGTCAAAGCAGAGAGAGGATAGAAGGACAGGCCACCATGAGTCAAAGTAGAGAGAGGATAGAAGGACAGGCTACCATGAGTCAAAGTAAAGAGAGGATAGATAGAAGGACAGGCCACCATGAGTCAAAGCAGAGAGGATAGAGAGACGGTTTCAAATAAACATGCTCTGAAAATGCATGTGGCCCACCCATCTGACCGCTTAACATGCACAACAGCCAGTTACAGTAAGTGGTCAGATGGGTGTTATGAGAACGCTTTCAAGACTTTCAAACTGGCCCTGATCCAGAAAAGGTTGGGAACTGCTGTCCTATCCCTCTCTGGTATCTCCTTTGTGTATTCTGTGTCTCTCTGAGGTTTCCCAAGGCCTTGTCCATTCAAGGCCTTCCACACACTGACAACCCACTGTTGTACGATTGACGCACCGACCAAGTTCATGCTCCCGTTGTATACTTTCACCCTTAAAGGCGCTGTAGGTGATATTTCTTTGTTAAAATGAAGAAGTGTTAAATAGCTCTATATTCTGATAGTTATCATTGCTATATAATACAATCCATTTTCAGGTCAGGATGCCAAATGATAGTATAGTCATACAGGATACAAGATACATAAGAGAAATTGGAAATGATGGAACAAAAAGGTTGACAAAATTGGAACTGGAACAGTAAAATTGAAGCTGATAAATGGGTTCGCTCTCCTGGTTGGATGAAATTTGTGTCCCACCTGATAATTTATTTTCAGTTTACTAAAGAGCTGGAGAGAAAGGAATACCCTGTTGCTGAACAAACACTCTAGTAAAGACTACTTTTGGAATATAGAGCTTTATCTTTTTAACAGAAACAAATATAACTTAAATGGACATTTAGGATCTTACAGTGTGGACATAAACCATACACAGTACATACCTCTATAGAGCAGCGTACCACTGCGGTACGCTCGTAAATTAACGCCCTACTTGATCATACTACAGTGTCACAAAAAAGTATCAAAAGTAGCCTGTTCTCTAGAATCTGGGAAAAAACACTGAACCTGTTGGGCATAAAGCTTAAGGCGGTATGAAGACAACTGGTTGTCACTGTCATGTTTAATATTAATATTTGTCTACTGCTCTAAAACTCTGATCCGCTGAATGCTGTTTATACCCCTATGGACCAATAATACGTGAAAATGCAAATAATATATTTAAGGATCTGAGCTGTATGTGTGTATGTGTCTCCTTTTTGTTAAAAAACAAACAAAACAAAAACAACACCAAAAAAAGCGACGTGACGCGTTTTGAGCTTGTCAATCTGCAATTTTTTTTTTACTATTTTTGAATTTGAATCCTGAAAAGTAACAGTTTTTGGACAATACTGTACGAGGTTTCCACCCGACAAGAGACCATATTCAGGACTGAACATTGAACTATTCCTCTCCCCTCTGCACCGATGCCATTGTCCATCTCCTCTATTTGGTCCACGCTGTGCCCCTATTCTTCCTGGACCTGTGTGTGCCGTGTGCGTGTGCGTGTGCGTGTGCGTGTCGTGTGTGTGTGTGTGTGTGTGTGCTTCCTCTCTATTCACTTTGGTGGCCAGTCAATAGCGGTGTTGTATTTGGGGACTCACTGGGTGGTGATAACCCCCAGGGCAACTGTGTGGCTGCAAGTACTAGTGCAGTAGGAGAACCAGCAGGCTGGCTCTGAGGATGATGATGGGGCCTGCCTGCCTGCTTATTGGGGGGCTGCCATTGTGTCTGCTGTGAATGTGGTTCATTGTCACCGTATATGTAACTACTACGCACCTTCCTTGCGCCTGTACTTCCCTGGTGAGCGACTTTTTGCCCCATCCGTCATCCCTTTGTCCTCTGTTTGTTCCTCCTCACTGGGGGTGGGGGGGGGGGTTCTGGGGTGGCAGAAGAGAGGGGACAAAACAGCCTCTGATTGGTGACGAATGGACAGGGGAAGCTTCTCTATACACAGACATTATCATTGGGAGGCTTGCAGACGCTGTTATTCTCTGTGGGGCTGTGACTTCTCAAACTCACATGACTTTCATGTCAAGGATGCCCCCAAATTAATATGTATACTGTATGTTGGCCCTCATTTGCTAATATTCTGGTGTCAGGAACACCCCCCCCCCCCAAATTGGATTTTGGTTGCAAAGTGCAGAGATCATTTAGATCACCGTTTCCCAAACAGTGGGTAGAGGACCAATTTTTATGGGTCGTGAGTGAACATCCCTTTATTTTTTGTTTCCTAGATTTAGTTTTTTATTATCATCATTATTTCAAAAGATTTACAAAAAAAATCCCCCAAATTTCACAAATTTCAATTTTTTTTTTTTTACAAATGTCAAAGATTTTCAGAAGAATTTAATACAAAACTGAATACAAAAATCTAACTGAATTAGAAAATAAAATGGAAAAATGAAAATAGCCGAGCTTGTAGATCGGCTATTTTCACTATAGTTTGTGGTCCCGGGGGAGACATCACATTAACTTTTTTTTTTCACATTTGGGAACCACTGATTTAGATCACACTGCCGTGAATGTCTGCTCATCATCATCATATCACATTATAACTTGGACACTAGTATCTGCTGATTGACCCTCATCCACATGAAGCTTTGTCCAGCATTATACTGTAGTTCTGGATTTACTGCACAAAATAAAAGGTCATGACAGCATGGGCCCAAGAGCAGTGGTGTAAAGTAAGAGTACCTCCAATTTTCAATAATTTTACTTCTACTCCACTACATCTCAGAGACAAATATTGTACTTTTACTCCAGTACAATTATTTTGAAAACTTTACTAGTTACCTTTGTAGATTTTGATTATTATTACAAAAGAAAACATACATTAACCACTTCAGCCTTATTATACATTTCGGCCCATTTGAAAATAGCAGAATCTACAAGCATTGTGAGCTCGTAGATCTGCCATTTTCAAAATATTTTTATACATTTGAAAACTTGTGAAATAGGACATTCTACATAATGAGTACTTTCGGTACTTTAAGTACATTTTGATACCAATACTTTTTGTACTTTTACTCAAGTATTTTTTTTATTCCAGACTTTTACTTGTAAACAGAGTATTTCCACATTGCAGTATTGATACTTTTACTTAAGTAAAACAGGTGAGTACTTTTTCCACCACCGCCCACGAGCAGCATCACCCCCTCACACACACACACCACACACACACACACACACACACACACACAACATACACACACACACACACACACACACACACACACACACAACACACAACAACAACAACAGAGAAGCGTACCAGGGACACCTCCGACCACAAAGGACATGTACTTTATACGAGGGAGCCCGGCCCGAGGTTATATTTTGGCAGCGACCCACCGCAGATATAGGACTATAATTTGGCCCCCTAGAAATGAGCCAGTCTTGTGTAAAATTTACACACCAGGCATTACGGGCTGGCATATTTTGGGATATTCACCCCATAAACTGCTAGACAGGGGCAGTAAAAACAAAAAAAAAAGAACGGGCAGAACGGGGGAAGCGCTCTGAAGAGAGAGAGAAGAGAGGAAGAGAGCGAGAGGGCTCTCACTGCCTGGAGAGGGCAAGAGAGGGTGCTTTGTTTCAGGCGGTGGTGGTCGTCCGGTAAACGGACACCACCACTACCCCCACCGACCCCCCCCCCCTCCACCCCCCCCGGGTACGTATGATTGCGGGTGTTATGATAGAAATGAGATCCGTTTTAAGGAAGGAGCCCCACCTAGTTGCAACACAGAGCAGTGTGGTCACGCTTCGCCCTCTCTCTCTACCTGTTTATGTGTTTATTCTGGGGGGTGTGGGGGGTGCTCTATCATTAAGACATAATGTATGGTGTTTGCCACAGAGTATATTTGGCTATACGCAGATGATGCTATACTTGTTTAATGTTTCCGGTGCGGTGGGGCACAACAACACTCGGCGAGCGGAGCAGACTTTTGATTCATTTTTGGATCATGATGCCACCAAAAACAAACAGTGCATTCCACATGGGGGCACGATGTCCTGACTCGTGATCAGCGGGTTCTCTCTGGTTCGATTCCCAGTTGGGACCGTTTCCTGTATATCGTTGCTGTCGGACAGAACCTTGCTGGGGCGGTTCTTGTATTCTTGCATTTGTTTTTTTAACTGAGGATAAGGTTAGAAATGAGTTTTAGGGTTAGGCATAGTTTACTGAGGTTAAGTTAAGATTAGGGTTAGGTTATGGCACCGTTTTACTGAGGTTTATGTTAGGTATAAGGTTAGGTTTAGGCATAGTTTTTGTGTGTTACGTTTAGGAATACCAGGTAGGAGTCCGTTCCGAGATTTGCGCCCGGGGCGACTCTGTTTTGGGGTGAGCCCCCCCCACCCCCCCCCCCCCCCCCCCCAACAAAATAGGACCAGAGCGGACCTTGCATCAGCCTACCCCGCTCCTTTGGGAAAGAGGATTCTGGGCACTTTCATTTTCACTCAGACACTGTCTACCCCAGGGGCAACTTTGATGATGGAGACGGCCACTATATTTCCACACTCACTCCAGATGGCCACGTTACATAAAAGTAGCAAAAATAGCCAATCTACAAGCTCAAAACGCGTCGCGGCGCGACGCGTTTTGAGCTTGTAGATCTGCTATTTTTTGCTAATTTTGAATTGTAATCCTGAAAAGTCACATTTTTATTTAATTTCAAATGCATGTAGTTATTCTTATGTTAACTTTATGAACTTAAATACAAATGCATTGGACATAAAAGAAGACAATAGAATTTTAATACTGGTCATTAAGCTTCCTAATATAGATAGTGATTAAAGCGGGTCATGTTCACAATTGTAACAGCTGAAATCAATAATATATCAGTATAACCTGTGGACCGCATTAAGTGAAGGTGGGGGGCCGCATGTGGCCCCCGGGCCGCCAGTTGCCCATGTATGGTCTACAAACACACCCTGTCATCTGACAGAGCTGGTGACACACTGTGACATTTCTAACACAACCATGCTACCCTGGGATTATACCGTAGGCCTTCATTATGTATACACACTGTCTGTGTTGTTCTTTTGTTTTGTTTTTGAAGGGTTTACTTTATAGTTTGGGGTTGTCGTCGCTGCACCAAAATGCAAAGCAAATTGAACCTCGTACTTGCATGACTGACAGAGAGACGCCGAGTTCTGAGTAACATGAGTCGTACAATGAGCATGCATGGATGGAGTATCCTCCTTCTGGGGAGGCAGTGGTGTAAAGTAACTAAGTACATTTACTCAAGTACTGTACTTAAATACAATTTTGAGGTATTTGTACTTTACTTGAAAATGTCCAATTTCCAATACTTTTACCTTCTACTCCACTACATCTCAGAGGCAAAAATTGTACTTTTACTCTACTACAATTATTTGAAAACTTTAGTTACTATAGTTACTTTGTAGATTTTGATTATTATTACAAAACATACATTAACCGCTTGAGCCCCTATATATTTTTCGGCCATTTGAAAATAGCAGAACTACAATGCGTCGCGGTGCAACACATTGTGAGCATGTAGATCTGAGATTTTTGAAAGATTTTTGAAAGATTTATACATTTGAAAAACTTAACGCATAATGAGTGCTTTCTGCTTTTGGTACTTTTGGTGCATTTTTTGATACCAACACTTTTGTACTTTTACTCAAGTAAGTTTTAAAGTTTTCCAGACTTTTACTTATAACAGAGTATTTCTACATTGCAGTATTGACACACACACACACACACACACACACACACACACACACACACACACACACACACACACACACACACACACACACACACACACACACACACACACACACACACACACACACACACACACACACACACACACACACACACACACACACACACACACACACACACACACACACACAGGTCCAGTGACAGAGTCCAGGGTTCCTGCATGGCCAGCTAATGGAGTCTTTCATGCAGGTCTTTTTGTTAATGCAAATCAATACTTATCCTCTCTGTACATCAGACATCTGATCCTGTACAACACTATAACACACTGATCACCACCCCCACCACACCCCCAACCTTCCTGCCTACCTCTCCTTTTAGCCTTTGTTCTCTCTCTCTCTCTCTCTATCTCTCTACTCTTCCTCTCTCTCTCTCTCTCTCTCTCTCTCTCTCTCTCTCTCTCTCTCTTCATCTCTCTCTCTCTCTCTCTCTCTCTCTCTCTCTCTCTCTCATCTCTCTCTCTCTCTCTCTCT
>NC_137605.1:13803247-13838247 GCF_963280865.1 Gymnoscopelus braueri
CACACACACACACACACACACACACACACACACACACACACACACACACACACACACACACACACACACACACACACACACACACACACACACCCCCCCCCCCCCCCCCCCCGTGGTCTGTGGAAACCCACCTACCAGTGACATCATCGATGGGGAATCCAAGCTAATAGAAGCGGCAGGCTTTCTATTCCTGGAAAGTACGTACGCCATAATAATAACAGAAGCCATTGTTCTCTCGTTAATAATCATAAATAAATAAAACCTGCCTAACGATGATGTCACTGTTAGGCGGGTTTCTGAACTGTCCACAGGCCAGTAGGAAAAAAGTGGTTCCATATTATCATGAGCATTAGTGAGGACCAATTGTATGGAGATAGGTTGAAAATGGGTGAAGTCGTCCTTTAAACGAGTTAGGCTACTTTGTATAGGCTATTGAGATTATAATACAAAACATACGTTAAAGCAGCACTAACTTTCTTCTTCTACCCTGGAATTGAACCCGGTTTCCTGCTGACATTTTTACCATTGAGCTAATAGAGCCTGCCTGCTTGCTCAGGGGATAAATGTAATCTTGACCATCAGATCAAAATTTGTGTGAGATTCTGTGTCTAGGTGAGACATGACCTTTGACACAATATAAATGTCTCAACAGAAGAGCAGGGAGACAAATACAACCACCCCAATTGTATAAGTTATATCGTATTAACATACTCTACCATACAGATTGGAAAAAGTGACACAGTGCCGCTTTAACTTATTAATGATGACACATTGTTTGTTTAAGCTACCCAGCAGCACATAATGTCATTAAAATCATTCCCAATTGTAATAGCGGTGACATTAAAGTGACACATTCATGCATTAATAATTCACGTGAAACGGGCCTTTCTGCGTTATGAATTCTATTACGTTTGGTGCTTTAAGTTAAGTATACATTTTGATGCCAATATTTTTGAGCTTTCACTCAATAACATTTTGAATACAGGACTTTTTGTAACAGTGCACATTGTGGTATTGTTATTTTTACTTAAAGGGATAGTTCACCCAAAAACACTTTTTTTCTATATCGATTAGTCACCCCATGGAGACTTGAATTCATGGATATGTTTTATTTTTAAAACATATCAATGAATTCAAGTCTCCATGGGGTGACTAATCAATAGTTTTGGGGGGGAACAATCCCTTTAAACAACATTAGACAGCAAGCCCAAAGAAAAAAAACGACACTTCAGAAACAAGGCCAGAAAAACTACAAACACCAATATTTACAAGCGATTTCACAGAAACACAAGCCCAAAGCCGCTTATAATAAACTACACTGCCCAGTGCATTGTTCCATGTAGCATAACCCTCCTATATGACCCAGTGCATTGTTCCATGTAGCATAACCCTCCTATATGACCCAGTGCATTGTTCCATGTAGCATAACCCTCCTATATGACCCAGTGCATTGTTCCATGTAGCATAACCCTCCTATATGACCCAGTGCATTGTTCCATGTAGCATAACCCTCCTATATGACCCAGTGCATTGTCCTGCTGACGTGACAATATTCCTTCTCCTCTGGGCCTCCTCATCGTACCTGAGGGACCACCAGGGCCCCCAAGGGCTTGACCTCAGTAAAGGTCATTTATAGGTACAAACAAAATGGGGCAGGTTAAACCAGTGGTTCTCAAAGAGAGGTCCGTGGACTCCCAAGGGGTCCTGGAGGGCGTTCCAGGGGGGGGGGTCCCCGGCTAAATTATTGATAGTTTATACTTTACAGGAACGAATGGAGCCTTACAGGTCTGTAACTCAGAGAGTGTACAGATGGAACCATGTGTGTGTGTGTGTGTGTGTGTGTGTGTGTGTGTGTGTGTGTGTGTCTGTGTGTGTGTGTGTGTGTGTGTGTGTGTGTGTGTGTGTGTGTGTGTGTGTGTGTGTGTCCTTGAAATTAAAAGGTTTGAGGACCCCTGGGTTAAACGGTCCCGTCCTGCAGGATGCGCCCCCCCCCGTCGGACATCAAACGGTGCTTTGAATAAAGGCCAGCGGATCATCAGAGCTCCACCGGCGAGCTCGAGCGGCGGCGGTGAGTCACGGCATGCAGGCACACCTGATCTGTACTCACATCCACCATCGCCATGGTGACACAGAGCCCATGGAGGATGAGGTGTGTGTGTGTGTGTGTGTGTGTGTGTGTGTGTGTGTGTGTGTGTGTGTGTGTGTGTGTGTGTGTGTGTGTGTGAGAGAGAGAGACAGAGAGGGATAGAGAGAGAGAGAGAGCATTATCATCACATGGATTGGAACAATGCCGTTTCAGTCTCCAGCTTCACCCATAAGGACTGCATCTTCATCACGGATGGTATTTCGTGAATCTCTCCAGCAGAGAGGAAACCTTTCTCTCTCTCTCTCTCTCGCTTTGTTTCTCTCATCCTACATTATTCTCTCTCTCTCTGTTCGATTCGATTCAATTCAAAGGGGCTTTATTGGCACGAGAAAACATACGTTTACATTTCCAAAGCAATGTCTCTCTTTGTCTGTCTGTCTGTCTGTCTGTCTCTCTCTCTCTCTCTCATCCAAATGTGCATAGTTATGCTTTGCGTGTCCAGTTGTGTAAAGTAACTAAGTACATTTACTCAAGTACTGTACATAAGTACAATTTTGAGGTACTTTTACTTTACTGGAGTATTTCCAATTGTCTGTACTGTTACTTCTACTCCACTACATATTGGAGGTAAATATTGTACTTTTACTCCACTACAATTATTTGAAAACTTTAGTTACTAGTTATTCTGCAAATATAAATGATTACATTATAAAACATACATTAACCACTTTAGCCTTATTTTATACCTACAGTAGGCTATCTGAAAATAGCCGATCTACAAGCTCACAACGCGTCGCATCGCGACGCGTTGTGAGCTTGTAGATCTGCTATTTTCAAACATTTTAGTACTTCTTTTGGTACTTTAAGCACATTTTGATACCAATACTTTTGTACTTTTACTCAAGTAAATTTTGAATACGGGACTTCTACCTGTAACAGAGCACTTCTACATTGCAGTATTGATACTTTTACTTAAGTAAAACATTTGAGTATTTTTCCACCACTGTGCGTGTCACACTCGAGCTGTTGTCCATGCATCTGCAAGCGGCAGGCAGGCAGGCAGGCAGGCAGCAGCACACTCACCCTTTGTTAACCCGAGCTGAGAACAACAGCACCGCAAAGAAAACAGAAAGAAAGGGAAGGAAGATGGAAGGAAAGGGAGGGAGGGGGGGGGGCAGAAGGAGGAGAAGGGGAGGACTGAGGGGAAAGGGAAAAGAAGAGAGAGAGAGAGTGGGGAGAAGAAGTGAGAGACTGTGAGGGAGAAAGGCAAGCCACTGCATGTGGTCAGAACAGTGGTGGGAAAAGCACTCAACTCCCAAGTACTTCGAGTCAAAGTATAAATACTCCTGGTTCAACATTACTCCACTACAAGGGAAAGTTTCTCAGTCAAATTTGTACTTTAAGCACTGGAGTACTTGCTTTCAAAAATACTTGGTTAAGCTATCCGGCGGTAGCACATAATGTCATTAAAATCATTCCCAATTGTAATAGCGGCGACATTAAAGTGACACATTCATGCATTAATAATTCATGTGAAACGGTATGAAAGGCTCTGTGCTTTCAAAAATACTTAAGTATGAAATGTATGTCCTTTCAAAAATACTTAAGTATGAAAAGGTATGTGCTTTTAAAAATACTTAAGTACCGGTATTCAAAAGTACAAATAATAAGGTACATTTCCTTTTTAATGCATTGCTGTATTAAAAGTGTTGACATCTTCCTTTTTTTCCAGAAATGTTGAGTGACAATGGCAAAGCTCACAATGCGTGTTACTGGCGTGTTAGTGAGTTTACAGATCTGCTATTTTCACTATATAGGGCTTAAGTGGTTAATTCATAATGTAGCCTACTATTTCCCTTCCTAGAAAGGTAGTGATGTCAAACGTGCAATATCTGTCTTTGAAATGTAATGGAGTGAAAGTCATGAGTATGCAAAAATACAAACAGGCCTACTCAAGTACAGTAAAAAAAAAAAGAATAAAAGAGTTTAAAAAAATAAGAGTACATATCGTCTGGTGGAAACCTCATATTATGTTCAAAACTGTTACTTTTTAGGATTCAAATCCCAAAACAGCAAAACCTGCAGATCTACAAGCTCAAAACGCGTTGCGTCGAGCTTCGAGCTTGCAGATCTGCTACTTACTTTTGTGTGACACTGTAGTGGTGATCAAGTAAGGGGGTTAATTTACCAAAAAAAAACACAAAAAGTTCAAAGATATTAAGATAAGAGGTTTCTGCCCGTCAGCGACGATAAGTACAATACTCAAGTAGTGTAAAAGTACTTGGTTTGTGTCCACCACCACCACCACCGCTGGGTGTGAGCTGAATACAACTCTGACAGGCTTATGTAAGCAGGCTGGCCCGGCGCTCGCCTCACACTCACAGCACAGCATACGCCGGCTGCACTGCCTGTTATATAACTGCATTAGCTGCTGCTCTGGGCTGCAGGGGACCATGCGCACACACACGTACACACACACACACACTATGTACCATTTTGCATTGCAACACAAATAAATGCAGAAACATAAACACGCACATACACTTGGAGGCCATCATGCTGTTGGGAGAGAATATAACTGCATTGCACTGCTCAACACACACACACACACACACACACACACACACACACACACACACACACACACACACACACACACACACACACACACACACACACACACACACACACACACACACACACACACACACACACACACACACAGTAAAGAGGATGTGGAGAGGATCAAAGAGAATAGGGAACAGGCTGACAGTCCACTGGAGGTTCAGGTGCAGTATCATCAGGTTGTCGGAACTGTCCAGGTTCAGCAGAGTTACATATAATTTTGGGTTACCCCAGCAGTCATCTGTCCGGGTTTAGAAGAGGTTTTTGGGGGTCAGCCCATCAGTCATCATGAGCATCTCCCTCCTCTATTACCACCTGGCAACAAGTCTTCCATCCTGGGCAGCCTAATTGGGGCTTAATGTTGGGTAAATGTTTCCAGCGCACATATGCCAGCAGGACACAAACACAATTAGCTCTCCCGCATGCAGAGTTTAATTCAATGTGCCTGGGTCCAAAAAACGTAACAACTTTCAACCTGGCGTTGCTATTTTTAGGCATGTCATTACAGGAGAGAAAAATACAAACATAAACAAAATGAGTGCAAATCTACGAGCTCACAACACGTTGCATCGCAATGCATTGTGAGCTTGTAGATCGACTATTCTTTCAGGCCGTGCGACACCGTCCGAAGTATAAAATACGGCTTAAATGGTTCAAATGCAATTACACCTCCCAACAGGCATCGTCCGTCATTGTGCAAATAGAGGTGGTCAGAACCACACTCGCCGCACAATGCTTATCTGAATCAATGGTTGAAACAGCTGCACTAGTCGATATTTATTATGTGAAACAGCCGAGCAACACTGCAATACTATGAGCATCTATTTCAGCAATACATTGTTATGGCATTTCCCATACAGGGAATATAGGCTACTAGAAATCAATGCAAAATATTATGATCATGATGCAATTTAAAAAATATATAGTGGGTAGGAGTCATATAGTCAGGGATAACATTCTAAGTGATACTGACTGCTACAGTTTTGTTTTGTTTTTGTCTTTGTCTCTTTTTACAAGGCAGCCAGTACTGTATGTCCAAGACAAATAAAGTGAAATAAAGTCATCCCCACTTGGTCAGGGGAGATATTGCATTATAGGCTTTAGGCAGAACTACTTTTCAAGCAGTAAAGTGTCCTAACCGACACCAGGGTCTAAATGTCTCAATGGAAGAGTAGGGAGAACACCTCCAACTACTGCACATGTAGTTATATTGTGTTAACATACTCTCCCATACAGATGTACTAGTTATATTGTATTAACATACGCTATCATACAGATATACTCTAACATACACATGCACAGTAGTTATATTGTATTACTCCACGCATACAGGTTGGTTAAAATACAATTGTATTCATTAAAATAGGATAAATTCTAGTTTGCAGCTTGAAAATAATAAATGTAACCAAATGGACCCTTACTTTGGAGGCCAGTCTGGAGCTGAGAGGAACTCCATATTTGGTCAAAACCAATGTCATATTTAATGCTGTAACAGCAGCAGATGTTCCTATTTTGTCCTCCTCAGTCCTTGGGTCAGACCAAGCCCCCAGAACTCAGAGGTAGCACTGAAGCGCATTCGACATACTGGCCATTCATAGGTACTGCAGCTTAAAACGGTCCGGGGCCACTGTAACAAACGACTGAAAATGGTTTCGACCAATGGGATCAACTCACGAGCTTGCGCACGGGGTTGCGTCATGGAGGTGACACGTTGTTTGCAAAACGTGTCACAGAAGCCTCAAATAGGCCCCGCCCGTCACATTTCCCAACCCGGAAGAAGGGGTGATTTAGGAGTATTCACCTGTTTCCTAGGCTGTGTGTTTTCCACTTCCTGTTGGATTTCATTGGATATCATTAGTCATCTGACCAGTTTCATTGGATCAAATCGACAGGAAGTGGAAAACACACAGGAAGTGGAAAGCCTAGGAAACAGGTGAATACGCTGGGTGAGCAACTCAATGCAAGTGGATGGGCGGGGATTTCCGGTGCCCTCTCTATTATTTTTTAAAGGGCCAACACCATGAATTTATTTATTTTTTGGGGGGGGGGGGTATTTTTTGGGCTCCCCAGTGTCTCTTGTACCCCAAAAAATATTTTTTTTTAACATTCAGTCATTCATTCTCATTTCAGAGATTTTCAGAATGGGCGTGTCTGAACAGGCCATTTCAGAATGGCAAAGCAAGTGACATCACTTGCCTTGCCATTGCATTGATGATGGCCAGACAGAATTGCTCAGTAGCCCCCCCCTGCCCAAAAGGACGTTTTGGTATTGCAGCTGAAAGTGCTGTATAAGCCAGAGACAATTGACTTGGGATGAGTATATCTGAGTGATGATTTAGGCTCAAACCTTTTGAAAAAGGTTTGAGGGACTTACACCATATGATATTAAATATATATATATATATTTTTAAATTCATGGTGTAGATCCTTTAACTCTATGGGTCACACAGATACACATATTCATGGTTTTTCGGCTCTGGGAAACTACCGGTCCGACCGAATTGCCACTTAGCACTGCACACCCCCTGGTCATATGGGATATATGAGACACACACACCAAGTTTGAGGCCGTTCGGTCGGATGGCGCCCAAGCTATGACCGGGGCAGACAGACAGACAAAGGTTTAGTTACACTAATTAATAGTAGATATAGAAGAATAGATGAGTCTGGACAGACACGGATGTAAACTGCAACTGGGTGGCGTTTGGTGGAGGCACACGACAACTCTAATGTGGTACTTCTAGTTTAATTTAGTCTTTCATTGAAATCTTTATGTCATTTTGACAAGTTTTGTGCGAATGTGTCCTTGCAATCCTCGCCTCTGCAAAACAAATGCAACCAAAATAATCAGACTCTATTGTCACATCACAGCTAGGTGTAAAGAAGTGGGTGAATTCCATGATAAGTAGTTTTCAGAGAGGGGGAGAGCGAAGAGAAGAACATAGGAAAGAAACAGGCGAGGAGGAAAAAATCTAAGATATTTACATTTATACATAAAGCATTAAAAAAGTAGCAGGTAAGTACATAAGGTGCAAAAGAAAAGGTATCAGCTGCATTGGTAGGTCCACATAGGGACGTAGGTCTGCTTAAGGGAAAATCCACATGGTAAAATTGTTAGACTCCATAAGGTAAAAAACTAACAAACAAAACAAAACACAGGTAAAATCGATGGTATGTTCAACATAGGAAAAACTCAGTGCCTTGCTCATGGGCACTTCAGCGGTGTGGAAGATTTTTTTTCTGCCCAGTCCGGGGAATAGAGCCATGAACCTTTCGGTTACAAACTCGCTCCTCTAACTTTTAGGCCACCGTCGCCCCGTAAAGCGGTGGCCTGTTACACCAGTAAAGGTGTTCCAGTGTGGCAGCCCAGCCATGCCAGCCTGGCGACAGACAGGCAGGTGTTCAGGCCTTGTTCAGCAGTCTGATCCCGGACGAGCCCCCATTATGTCATGCCCCTGCCTAGGAGAACCTAAGGCGCAACAAAACGTGGACTCCCTCCTTCGCAGTCCCCAAACACAACCAGTCAACACCAGTTAAAACCCCCAAAAATACTGTGATTTATTGTCTACTTTGAACAGAAATATGTAAATTACCTCAGGGTGGGGCCTTGGACATAACATAAGAATCAAGAGAGAAAAAAACCTATGCTTACCAAAGTTAAAACACTGGCAAACACAGAGACACAAATGACTGGTGTGGTTGAAGGCTGGCTAGGAGGAAGACATCTGATCCTGTGGAAACAGGAAGATTTATAGTGAAGCCGAAGAAGACAGGAACCAATCATCTGCGAGAAGCCACTCACATTCATACACCACTCAGTCCGCTCACACCAGCTGGTAACCACTCACTCAATCACCACACACACACACACACACACACACACACACACACACACACACACACACACACACACACACACACACACACACACACACACACACACACACACACACACACACACACACACACACACACACACACACACACACACACACACACACACACACACACACACACACACACACCACCACACAGGGAAATACACATATGACCCTAGGGTCATAGCAATAGTAAAGCCGGGTGGATAAACAACTGCTCAGAAATCATGGTGGTCACTCGCGCCCCTTGATGCTTCTAAAACAGACACTTGTTAAATTGACACAGAAGATGTTCCCGTGCACACAGCACAGCACAGCACAGCACAGCACAGCACAGCACAGCACAGGAAGAGCTCATTGAAGAGACATAAACAAGCTGCATCATTCATTCCACACCGCGACCTGAAGCGTGTCGACCTCACACACTCACACACACACACACCCCTCCCCTCCATCAGCCTCTATAACCTTCACATGTCCACAACACACTGCTGTGATGTGATGGCTCCATCGCTACATGTCTGTCTGTCTGTCTGTCTGTCTGTCTGTCTGTCTCGTAGCACTTGCTCTAGCCTTGACGACCTTGCAGGCTTATGCAAAGGAAGAAGTAACTGATAGCATGTTATGTAGACAGATGCCAGGTCATTGTTGACCTGGCATCCTACAGTGTGTATAGCAATGTACAGATTATAGATTTTTTTGGGTGATATTCTACGGTTAGACTCATGATAGGTTCTTGGTTTACTTATGTATTAGTTTATTAGTAGATTACTATTGATATGCATTTGATGTATTACCTTGTGTTGTTTACTGTAAATCGCTCTGGATTAAGCGCGTCTGCTAAATGCCTAAATTGTAAATGTTCTAGGGGAAGAAGCAGTGCTGGGAGAAGCACTCGGATTTGTTGTTTTTAATAAAGTAAAATGATCAATACCACAATGTAGAAACACTCTATTGTAACTCAATATCATTAACAACACAGAGTCAGTCACATACCTGAAAAAAAATCGCAGCAGAGGTGATTTATTTATTTTGGGAACATAGTTCTTATATGACACGATCTAAAGATCTGCCTACTATGGGGTTTCCTATACAAAAAGACCCATGGGTAGTGTTGGGAGTGACTTCAGGACTTAGTAATCTATTGGATCTATTGGAACACAGGCAGTGGTGGAAAAAGTACTCAAATGTTTTACTCAAGAAAAAAGTATCAATACCTCAATGTAAAAATACTCTAATACAAGTAAAAGTTTACTTGAGTAAAAGTACAAAAGTAATGGCATCAAAATGTACTGAAAGTACCAAAAGTAGAAAGTACACATTATGCAGAATTATTATATCTCATTTCAAGTTCTATTTCAACATCTTTTGAAAATAGCCGATCTACAAGCTCACATGCGACGCATTGTGAGCTTGTAGATCGGCTATTTTCAAATGGCCAAAATGTATATAGGGCTGAAGTGGTTAATGTATGTTTTGAAATAATAAACAAAATCTACAAAGTAACTAGTAACTAAAGTTTTCAAACAATTGTAGTGGAGTAAAAGTACAATATTTGGATCCGAGATGTAGTGGAGTAGAAGTAAAAGTATGGAAAATTTGGAAATGCTCCAGTAAAGTAAAAGTACCTCAAAATTGTACTTAAGTACAGTACTTGAGTAAATGTGCTTAGTTACTTTACACCACTGAACACAGGTTTTTTTTTTCTTCATTTCCTGAAAAGTAATAGTCTTGGACATACAAGGTTTCCACCTCGACAGCGAGGTGGGGGGGGGGGGGCAACTAGATGTTTAGCACTGTGGTGCTTGTCGTGACACAGTCCATCAACCTTGGGCTGTCACCCAGCAGGCTGAGCAAGGAGGAGGAGGAGGAGGAGGAGGAGGACAGGAGGGAGGTGACAGGTGGCAGAGGGGAGTTAGTTAGTTGGAGGCTTTGGAGGAGCAGCCAAAGTCAACAGGCCCCGTCTGCCAGCCGAGCCGAGCAACGAGGAAATGACACACACTCGCACACACACGCGCACGCATGCACACGCACACGCACAGAAACTGAAACAGAAGGTTGTCGGTTCGCCCCCCCTGGCCTCGGTCTATGTGACGATGTGTCCCTGAGCAAAGACACTTAACCCCTAACTCCCTGGGTGTTAAAACAAAATAATCTCATGACTGTAATGTTTCATTAGAGCTTCCTAAACAATTAGCACAACACGTAGAATTATGATTTTAGGTTGTTATCATTCTAAACCTATGTTCATTCAAAACCTATTATGATTGATTGATTGATTGATTGATTGATTGAATACTTTATTTAGAAGTTTGCAGAAAAAAAGCACATGAAAGTACAGTTCAAATACAAGGTCAACTAAATAGGAATTTTTAAAAATAAAAGCCTATGGCTTGTTTCAATTCAGGTCCTTTGTACTCAATTCATAGTGACATTAAATGACAGCTATACACTACTATGCAGAACATCATATAAACAGTTTAAAGGATAAAAAAAAAGAACAACAAAAAATATGTACAGTAAACAGTTCGAGGGGGGGGGGGGGGTGTCTAGGTTATGACTTTTACAGGGGCCAGTTTCGATTGCAGCCACCTAAAGGTACTCTTTTAGGGCTGTTTTGAAGGAGAGTAGGGTTTTACACTCCTTCACTACTTTTGGTAGGGCATTCCACATTTTTGTTACATAGCAGGAGAACAAATTCAACCCCTTGTTTGTGCCAAATCTGGGTTGGACGTGATCAGCGGAGCTACCTCTAGTGTTGTGATTGTGGACTTCATGTACGTTTTTGAAGTACTTTGACAGGTAGATGGGTATCTTAACTTTGTGGTGTATCTTTGTAGACCAGACCCATTACTGTACTCTGAGCCATCCGACCCTAGCAAAGTGAGCAGGGGTTAAAAAACGAATGCAAAAACAAATTGTGATTATCTCAAATAATTGCGATTAGACGATGTTGTAATAATTGTGACAGGCCTATGGGTGGCTGATGATGATGTGGTTGGTAAAGACGTCTTGTTCGTTTTGGCTTCAGAAACTTTGCCAATTCTGGTTCCAGTCCTCCTCCAGTCAGATAAGACTATAATTATAACTGACTAAGTCATGCACTTTCAATTCTCGCTCACTCTCTCTCTCTCCGGGAGAGCCGCTACGCCGCTGTCACGAGCACCTAATTAGCACAGTGACAGCTCAGAGAGGGGCTGGGGACACTGGGACATGACACCAGTGGTGGAAAAAAAGTACTCAGATTGTTTTACTTAAGTAAAAGTATCAATACTGCAATATAGAAATACTCTGTTACAAGTAAAAGTCCGGAAATCAAAATGTACTTGAGTAAAAGTACAAAAGTATTGGCATCAAAATGAACTTAAAAGTACCAAAAGTAGAAGTACTCATTATGCAGAATGTTCCGTTTCACAAGTTTTCTAGAGTATATAAAATGTACCAAAACCTTTTGAAAATAGCATATAGCATATACAAGCTCACAACGCGTCGCATCTCGATGCGTTGTGAGCTTGTAGATCGGCTATTTTCAAATAGCCAACGTTTTAAGGGCTGAAGTTGTGTGTATGTTTTGTAAGCCAAATCTACAAAGAAACTAAAGTGGTAGTAGAGTAAAAGTACAATATTTGCCTCTGAGATGTAGTGTAGTAGAAGTTAAAGTCTTGGAAATTGGAAATACTCAAGTAAAGTACAAATACCTGTACATAAGTACAGTACTTGAGTACACGTACTTAGTTACTTTACACGTACTTAGTTACTTTGCACCACTGCATGACACTGCTGCTGTCTCACAGACTAAGTACTACTGTCAGTGCTACTTTAGTCTATCAGGTAGTAGTGAACATTGTAGTTGGATGCAACATGCGTTTGTCACAATGAATGGAGAAAAGGCAGGTGATGAAGGTGCAGTGTTTTTGTTTTTAAAGTGCATTCCGGAACTTATTTCAATGAATAAAATGCCCCCCACACTAGTGCTGTTTCCTAAACAATTAACACGGTGCCGCACTATGAGCTTAGCTTGTATATCTGCTATTTTTGAATAGGCAAAAAAATCTTATAATGACACAGATGCGTTCCTGGGTTGAATGAGTTAATCCATTACAGCGAGCAGCGAGAAATGAACAGGTAGACAGGAAAGTGTAAATAAGCCCCGCCCCTAATCAGGCTTAGAGTGCATGTGACTGGTCACCTGATCAGGGTTTGGCGAGCTGCCTCGAGTTGTCTGCCTGCCTGAACTAGCTCTGCAGGTTTCGCATCATGAGTTTGGTCTCCCGTAAGAGTGTGTGGGAGACCCGGGTTCAAATCCTGGGTAAATGAAACAGCTTTTAACCCATTCAATCCGGGAACGGGAATCTAGAAATGTCTAAATCCTAACGGTTTTCTGAAAACCGTATGTTGCTATAATATCAGTGGTGCTCACTGCTCAAACCTTTTCATGTCAAGGACCCCCAAAATCATATGTATTTGGTCGTGGACCCTAATCTCAACATATTTTGTTCCAGGGACCCCCCAGAAGCAAAGATTTGAGTTAAAAATGTTGGCTTTAAAAGTATATCCATAGATTTGCAAAACAATTCAAGATTCTTCAAAAATAGCAGATCTACAAGCTCATAGCGGTAACATAACTCGGTGTCGCGCTATGAGCTTGTATATCTGCTAGTTTTGAATAGCCAAAGTATAAAATAATGGTTATAGCTAAAATGTAAAATGATAAATTGACTTTCACCCGTCTAACTGATTCTATAGTTACAGTATAAGACAGCGGTTCTCAAAGTGGGGTGTGGGGACACCCTAGAGGTCCTTGAAAGGGTTCCAGCCATCTGAAACCCTTTCAGATGGGGGTCTGCAGCAGCCTAATATATACTTTTGGGGGACCTTGACATGAACATGTTTGTGACAGCCACAGCTTTAAGGCGTAGAAAGGGAACCACTGCAAGGGGTGTGGCGGTGCAGTGTGGCCGAGGGCTCCTACCACCCGCCAGACACACAGTGATTGCACAATAACAAGTCGTTTCACTGACTTGTTTACCAGGCCCACATAACAATACACAGCACTGACAGCACTGTTCATTGTGACACCAGATTTGAATGCAGTTTTAGTCAGTCTTTTGAATAAAACTCCATTTTGTTTTAGTCATATTTTCATCTGAAAAGAAATGTTGTTGACCTACCAGGCAGTAAATATCACACGATTTTAGTCTAACTAAAGCTACAGTTGATTTAGTCGACTAAAATCTATTTTGGCAGGCATTGATGGCGTAGTAATGCCCGATTTGTAGACCGGCTACCGAAAATAGCAGATCTACAACCTCACAAGTTTGTAGATCGGCTATTTTCGGAGCGTGGCAACCAAGCATAAAATGACTTGTCTTAGTTCTACTGGATCTCTTCTCTACTAGACCCTCCCTAACATTTTAATCTATGAAACAATTACATTTTTTTTGACGAAATTGTCAATATATTTAGTCATAGTTTTAGTCATAATAGCTTAGTTTTTATTTAGTTTTCGTCAGTTAACCCATTCAATCCAGGAACGCATATGTGTCATTTTAGATTTTAACCATTATTTTATACTTTGGCTATTCAAAAATAGCAGATCTACAAGCTCATAGCTACGAGCTTGTAGATCTGCTATTTTGTTTTAAATCTTGAACATTTTGTGCAAATCTTTGAATACATATATTTTTTTGAAACAAAATTTGTAACTCAAATCTTTGCTTCTGGGGCTCCCTGGAACAAAATATTTGACAAATGTTGGCTTTAAAATATATATATATTCAAAGATTTGCCTTTGTGGCACTCGGTGCCGCACTATGAGCTTGTATATCTGCTATTTTTGAGTGGCCGAATGAAATAAAAAATGACATGGATGCTTTCCCGGTCTTAATAGGTTAAAAAGGTGGCCGATTTTTTTGTTGTCATAGTTCTAGTCGACGAAATGAACACTGCTACACAGCAGGCTGTGGTGGTGAACCCCATCCTCTCCGGTGACCTCCTTCCTCCTCAGTCTAATCTGTGGGGGATCAGGAGCCCCCGTAGCAACAATCTGATGGAGGAACGCTATCATCATCAACTCAGCGAAACCAGATAGATAGCACTCCGTCTGCTTCGGAGTCGCCTCTGGAGATAAGCGGTCTCTGAAAGGGTCACCACATCTAACAACACCCGTTCAACTGGAGGCCAAGCAGTGCTTTCCTGGTAAAAGTGCAACGTCTCAGACGTTGTTGCTTTTCCTGCCAATTAGGGCAGGTGAAAGACATCCGTTTTGTTTTGTTTTACTGTACATCTTCCGTCTGTATTCTGTATCAGTGTAGGCAATACACAGACAATAATAACACTAATAATAATAATAATGCAATAATAAGCCATTTGCCTAGCTGCACTGGTTGTATGTGTTTTAAACTATTTAACTCTTCTAGCTGTGTATAGTTTGTCTTTTTTATAATAATAATAATAATGATTATAGTTCAGATTTATATAGGCTAGCGCTATTCTACCCAAAATCGCTTCACAGGAAGGACAGGAAGGAACCAACTTTAATAAGGAAAACAAGCCAATGTTCTTACTCTCTAGCACTGAGATTTGCTTCAAATGTAAAGTGTGTTATAAATCAAACTTATTATTAAATAAATATAAATTTAACATATAACATATTTTATATTTATAAAGGGACCCACCCGATGAAGATTCCATTGTTGCTCCCACAGGATAATAATAAGGATGACCGGAAGACTTGAGTTCCACCTAGTGGGCAAAGTTTGGAAATTTATGAAAAAAACAACAACACAGAGCAAAGTGAAAGTGAGAAGAAGGCATTACAAATAATTTACCCAAAACAGAGTGAGGCCTCTTTATTAAAAACACTATTTACACAAACATTTCCAATATCATTGAATGAAATAGGCCTGTGCCTTGAGACATGCAAACGGCTGACTCACCACCATGCCTGAGGCAAGGCACAATAAGTACACATAGGATAGGAATTATGTAGCTCTGGTCCATAGCGTTAGAAAGAATTCTCCTTAACGCTATGATACTTTCGATCCTTTCCCCTCACACCCGCAGTAGCGCAGGCTGCGCAGCCTCTCGTCTTTAGTAAACAAATTAAAAATACACTTTTGCTATTCACCAAAACAAAGACGGTTTCATGGAGTTCAAAGCCTACTCTACTTAGTGGGGACACTGAGCATCTAAAATAAACTTTTTGTCCCGAAAATAAAATATTTCCCTGGTTACTCCACTGCACCCTCTACAGATCTGGTCAATGGAATTTTTCTATTGACCAGATTTTTCCTTCTGGTGAAATATTTTCTTTTCTGTCCAAAAAGTGTATTTTAGACGTGAGGTGGGGGGCTCAGAGTGTTCCCGCTAAGTAGAGCATACTTTCAACTCCATAAGTCCATCTTTGTTTTGGTGAGTAGCAAAAGTGTATTTTACATTTTTACTACAGACGAGAGTCTGCGCAGCCTGTGGTGCATGCGCCAAGGCTCAAAAGTCCCATAGCGTTAAGGAGAGCTCCTTCTAACGCTATGGACCAGAGCTAGAAATTATGCACGTGTTCTTCTTTGAAACGCAGGACTATAGAAAGGCACTTTTTAAAAACATTACTTCTAGCTGACAATTCTTCAATCAATCAATACTGAAGGATCATCGTCCAAACCGATGAATTCATTAGCAGGGCGGACATATGAAATACCTACTATATTATCTCCTACATGCCTCATATACATCTGACTGACAGAATTTTGCCAAGTCATTTCCATTCACAATACTCAACCATACAAGCAGCCAGAGAAGACATGAGATTCGGTTCATACATTTTGAAATGCTGGAAAATACATAACTTTCAAAGTTTTTCTTCCCCCAGACAGTGCCAAAAAAAATAACATTCTCACTACATGTTACGTTACACACAAAATATAGTGATTTGAATTGAATTCTGTTCATATTAATATAGAGGCAAATACATGATGCATGAAATTACGGTACCACCCACCAACGTCATCAATACCATTTTTAACAGCAACACATCATCACTGAAATGCATCATTATTGTTTCGTAAACTGCCACACAAATGATAATTCCCTTTTTCATGACAACACTAGAGAGAGCATGGTAACATTCTGCCAGCATACAGGTGGTGTTTAGTTTTTGCCCAGCGGTGTGAAGTTCAGGATATCATCAGCACTAGGGACGCACCGATATGGACATTCTGGGCCGATACCGATACCAATGTTTAAAATCACAATTTGGCCGATAGCCGATATTGATACTGATATGTGTTTATTACTGTTTTGGTTGTTATTAATTTCCCCTTCATGCCAGGGAAATAAATACAAAATAACATTTTTTTTTGCCTCAAAACAACAGATAAACATCTGTGAATGTCAACTTATTTGCCGATATGCCGATAGTAGTGAACAAGGCGAATAGCGGCCGATGCCGATATACGGCTGATATACATCGGTGCATCCCTATAATAATCAGCACCTTCTCAACCAAGCCACTGCACATCCTGTGATGCTACAGATCAACAGATGTCTGGTCTGCTCCACCAGTACACAGAGACTGTATAGAGACATTATAACATGGCTGTTATCATGCCAAACACAGTGGAGGGGCATAGCACCAGAGATGAACCAGCTACGGGTTGGAATAGCTTAGGGGTTAAATTAATACACAACATCTCATATCGTTGATGTCGGGCAGAAACCTCTTATCTCCATATTCTCACTTTGTGTTTTTTCGTAAATTAATGCCCTACTTGATCATACAACAGCGTCACACAAAAGAACCAAAAGTAGCGGATCCACAAGCTTGAAACGTGGTGCGAAGCGACACGTTTTGAGCTTGTAGATCTGCTGCTTTTGCCACTTTTGAATTTGAAGTAACAGTTTTGGACATGTGAGATTTCCACCCGACAGAGACGATATCCTCAGCTATTCTAGGGCTGCAACTATAGATTATAGATCTTCTTAAGCCTGATTTATACTGGGTTGTTGTGCATCATGTCTTGCACGGAAAAGAGCAAAATCTACAATCTCATAGATTCTCATAGAGTACTGTAGCTCTATGAGCTCTATCATAGCTCATAGATGTGATATGTTTTGATGTGAGACACCGGTATAAATCAAGATAATCATCGATAGCTGCAGCCCTAAAAATAGCTGAGGATTTGACATGCTGTGTATTGGTCACTTCAAAGGTTCGGCGCGCCTCAACTACTACACAGGAACTGTAATCTTTCAAGATTCCAAGCAATACTGACATAAAAAACAACCGCACTCACAGGTAACATAGGGTGATCAGACGTCCCGTTATCTCCCAAATATCTCGAAAACACTCATACAGTATGTCCCTTTTTTTTGTAACCCATTTTTTTTTCACCCGGTGCCAATTTCCTAAGTGATCCTGGGCGCTACACCAGCCCTACACCAGCGCTACACCAGTCCCCCACAGCCTGGGGAGGCCAGGGCCGAGCTCATGCTTCCTTCAATGCATGAGAGCCAACTGACTCCCTTCCCCTCCATCAGGCGCCCCGGCTGTCATGGGGGAGGCGGTTGTATGTCCCGGTTTTTCAACATGCACTAGGAAATTGTCCCTGTTTCCGCCCAGAATTTCAATAATAATAGTTGCTTTCAGTGGTTGCATAGACGTTTATCATGTTCTTTTCATGTTAACATGCTCACCTATCAGAAAGCATGAACAAATGCTTTGCGTGTCTCAATTCAACGCTGAGGTTGATGTCAATGAGTCGTTAACACCTATGGTGCGTATACATGTGCCTGTGCATGAACGTGCATCATGAATAGGCGCGCGAGCACGCCGAACGTGTGCATTGATTTGTTTGTGGAGCTGAATACATTGGTCACCCTAAAGTAACAGTATTTTAGTGTCTTTTCAGCCTGAGGCAGAAAAGACTACTAAAAGACTGTTACTTGAGTAAGTGCGGAGTGAGTGCGGCTGTTTTTGATGTCATCATTGTTGTGTAATCGGCTCAACAGCCTGCCAAGACTAACGTGCACGAGGGGAACACTCTGTGGTGGTTGAGCTACAGGGTGTGTCCCCAGCCCGGGTCTTATCTCAGTGCTACACCCAGGCTCATAGGGGGGCTCTGAAGAGGGTTTCCCTGCCAATCAGGGGAAACCCCCCACACACACACGCTCCTTGTTTACTTCTGAGATGGAATCCCCCCTCCACTGAAACATGTGAGGTATTGAGTTTACAGTAAAATCCTCTGTGTTATTTTTGACCTCCAAGCATGTACAAATGTTTGTACATTTGTACATGCTCAGAGTTACCGATGGATAAATGAATACTGAGGATTTTACAGTCTGTATCTTATTATACTCGGAGTCATCATTTGCGTACCTTATCATTGAGTCATTACTTAATATGTACCTTGTTACTGAGGCATTGCTTTAGTGTCTGAGCTTCCCGGTGAAATCGCCATGTTAGAGGAAGACTTTGTTGGCAAATCAAACAACTTTGCGTGGCTAAAAACCCTGTTGTGGTCAGCATGACGATTAAAAAGGAAAAAGTGACAAGATATTTTCTACCGTACAACTTCACAGAAATGATCAAACCCGAAATGGGAGCAGCCAAGAGGAGTAAACAACAGAAATGAACAAACCTCAAACAATAACGGAAATAATAATCATCAAACATTTTCTTCCTTTACAATATCCTTCATAGTATAATCCTTAAGCTTATTAAGATAAAACAGCAACTATACAACCACTTCATGACGAAGGTGATGATGATGATGATGATGAGGAGGAGGACGACGAGGGCCTCAGTTGAAGTCTCGGTCCGTGAACACGAGCGGGGCCACCAGGGTCCAGAGGTACATGAGCAGACCCAGCCAGCTGGAGGATATCTTCACCCACACAGCTGGCATGCTGCTCTGCATGGCCTGCATGGTGGTGTCTGGCCTGGATGGATGGATGGAGCACACAAGAGGACAAGCCATTTACAATTAAGGCCAGTATTCTCAAACTGTTTCGTATTTTGGCCGTGGACCCCCAATCTGAAAATGTTTTGTGCCAGGGACTCCCAAAAGAGAAAATTTATGTTTAAAAAAAATAAAAAATGTTCATTAGTTTCCAAACTTTTTTTATATTCTTCAAAAATAGCAGATGTACAAGCTTGCAGTGCGGCACAAAGTGACGTTCTGTGAGCTTGTACATCTGCTATTTTTGAATAGCCAACGTATAAATGGATTATTAAGTGGTTAAAATGATGCTACAATAACTACTTGTAGGGCTTGTAGATCTGCTATTTTTGTCGAATGTTTGCTATGATGACATGCCCAGAAAGGGCACGCTAGGGTTGATGTGGTTAATAAGTAGCACTTAAAAAACAACACTCCACCGTCCAATTTGTGGAGGTTCTAACTGCGCAGATCAATACAAAAGTGTTTTAATTACTGGCAGAGAATAGGCCATTTCTCTCTCCCCCGTGCTGAACATGGTGCTTTGAGATGTATAGCTGTAATAAACTCAATTCACTGTGAAGGGTTGATTTCCCGAGCACGGCTTGAGGCCTTTGCCCTCTAGTGGTAGAGGGGAGAACGGCAGTGGTTTTCGATGTCATTTTAGATTTCTTTGGCTATTCAAAAATAGCAGATATACAAGCTCATAGCGCGGCACTCAGTGCCACGCTATGAGCTTGAGCAAAGCATATTTCAACATATTTCGCATGAGAAAGGGACCCCCAGAAACACAGATCGGAGTAAAAAATTACCGCTTTATATATATACATATATATTGAAAGATTTGCAAAGAAGTCCTAGATTTTTCAAAAAATGTCAGATTTACAAGCTCCGCAGCACTCGCTACAATTTTTTAATGACACAGATGCGTTCCCGGTCTTAACCCATTAAGGCCTGAGGCCGATCCTACAAATGTCTTCTAAATCCCAACAGTTTTCTGAAAAACGTATGTTTCTATGTCAGTGGTGCTCAAACTTTTTCATGTCAAGGACCCCCAAAATGTATATGTATTTGGCCGCCGACCCCCATCTCAAAATGTTTTGTTCCAGGGACCCCCCAGAAGCAAAGATTTGAGTTAATTTTTTTTAGCTTTAAAAGAATATATATTCAAAGATTAGCACACATTTTCACGATTTTTAAAAAAATTGCCAAAGTGTAAAATAATGCTTTTCAGCTGAAATCAAAAAATGACACAGATGCGTTCCAGGTCTTAATGGGTTAATGGATTAACAACACAATACGTAAAATAATGATATCTTAGTCATATTGTTCATGATGTACTACATACTGTACTGCCAACCAGTTGAAGAAATCACAGATTGAGGCTTTAACCGTTGCTTTTAAATGAAATATCCAAGACTATTAAGATTTTATGGGAGATGCTTCTGAACATAACTGCTAGAAACCACTTCAAATGCTCTTATCTTTAAATAATAACCGAAAATAGCCCATCTACATGCTCTCAATGCGTCGCAGACAAAAGCATTACTCACGCCTACATGTGTAAGTGTTGTTACATCGTTACCGCAGCAACCAATGCAGATACTGTAGGCAGACGATGTCTGAATACACAAATCCGATCTGATGATCACTTGCAAATAACAGCGTGTACAGTCACAGTCCTAATCGCTCAAGACAGTGTTGTTGTTAGCATAGGCGCCGGAGGGGGGTCAGAAGGGCCTGAATGTCCCCCAATTAGCAGTCAACTTGTCGATCTCACCGACCACTGGTCTATTTATTTATTTGAAAAAAATCCCGACCGGCACTGGTCTAGCACCCCACCGCTCCCATTGTGTTGTGCAATCGTCGTTGTGTATTGGCTGCATGCTTGCCTCTCGCTGCAATGACCGTTCTGTTACCGGCTACGTGTGCAGTTGCTCTCTCAACTCGATCAACTAGGAGTCAGACTAAGCTAATACACAACAAATCGTTTCGTTGTTCTTTGTATGCTGGCTGTAGGTGAAAGCAGCAGATGCCCCGCGAGATCGGGCTGCTAGAATCAAGCACTGCTATGATAAGACTGGCTGACCAGGGATCAGATTACTGCAGCAATATATATGGGGGAACAAAGTTGTTCCCCCTTCAGTTGAAGTGAGAGCGGAGAGCGCACGCAGAAAGCGCATCAAACCTCTGTGGAATCAAAGTGCACGTGGCATGTGTGACCATGGATTACTTATTCGTCGACGTGAAAACATGCAATTTAATGTCCATTAGGGTTTGAGTCTGTCATTTTGAATCCGTGAAGAGCTCCAGAGCTACTTAGTGCTTATAGTTAGTTAATTAAATTCCGAGGACTCGTTGTCCATTCGGTTACATTTGTATAGCCTATATATACTCTTCGGAGCTACACCAAAACAGACAGTGAACGTCATGATGTCCCCTGACTTTGTCCTCCTCCTGCCTGGCCACAGGAATAAGACACAAACCAGTCCAGAGAGAGACGTACCGGTACCAGTTGGTGAGGGTCATCATGATGTACAGGGAGGCCAGGAAGAGGTGGAAGTGGAAGAAGGAGTAGTTGTACGCCACCGCCTCCTCCTCGTTGTCCACCGCCCTCATCACGCCGTCCGCCCCCACCACGCCCTCGGAGGCCCCGCCCCCCTCCTCCGTCAGCATCAGCTTGTTCACCTGAGTGTTACTGGAAGAACGGACACTGGAGGAGAAGAGGAGAGAGAGAAGAAGAAAGAGAGAGGGAAGGTGAATGAGTGGCAAGGACAGTGAGAAAAACAAAGCGTCGCCGTCTGGCAGAAACCTCTTATCTCCATATTCTAACTTTTTGTGTTTCTTTCCCGTAAATTAATGCCCTACTAGATCATACTACAGCATCACCCAAAGCTTCAAAAGTAGCAGATCTGCAAGATCGAAACGCGGCGCGAAACGCGGCGCGAAACGCGGCGAGAAACGCGGCGAGAAACATGGCGCGTTTTGAGCTTTTGCCATTTTTGAATTGTAATCCTGAGAAGTAACAGTTTTGGACATGTGAGGTTTCCACCGACAGAGACAAAAGGATACTGTTGTTGCCAATTAGGTTGGGAAAATAACTCACATGTGATTGTTTATTGAGTGGCCTTTGGGTGGCTCTGTTTAGAGTATCCATGAGCTCAGATATATTCATGCGCCCATTGATGATTCATGCACAGGCACATGCATACGCACCACAGGTGTTAACGACTCATTCCACTGATCAGCCTCAGCGTTGAATTCCGTAGATATATGTGAGACTACGGATGGAAATTAGCATCTAGCTAAATCCGGCATGTTTACATGTTTACAATCATGTTCAATAGATTGAATTCTTGTATTATAACATGTATTGAATGTTCATTAACGTGCACTGTCCCATAAATAAACAAATAAAGTAAAGTAAAGGTATATAGATGGGAAGCATAATGTTATTGTCAGGTATTTGACCCAGGAGGGCAAACACTTTTTTTTACCGCTGCGGAGTGAAAGTATGTCTGGCAGCATGCTGTGTTTGATTCATTGCTGAGAACATGAAGACTGACTTTAATCATGTTTATGCACTGGAGATAATAAATGATTAGATCATTCAAGCAAGACGTGCCTGCAAAGTAACGTATCGAACATTATCGTACGGTAGGGTGAAAGAAAGGTGAAGCGCGCCAGAAAGCCAGGTAGGTTCAAACAGCTCCGTAGCTCTAAGTATTGACTTAGCTACTTTAATTAAAGTTTTTTTTAACATTCCAGTGTCTTTGACAAACACAGCAGAAGGGACAGTGTATGAATTAAGCCTGATTTATTCTTCATCATGTGATGGTTTGCCGAAAACCAGTTTATTTTCGGCGAACGTCACTGTTGTATGAACAAGAATAGATTAGGCTTTAACACGTGCCCCGCCTACCTGGCATAGAGGGTACAGATTAGGCTTTAACACGTCCCCCCCCCCCCCCTTTACCTGGCATAGAGGGTACAGAGGAGGAAGATGATGAGGCCCACGATGCCCTGAGCGTCCCACCACTGCACAGGAGGCCCAGTGGTGCCGTCTGGGCCCGGGGTGGGGGTGGGTTCTACCAGGCTCACGTTGGACACCAGGCTCAACAGGCTGGGGTTACAATCTCTATCTGAAAAAATACCATAATATGCAAATATTATGTACCGCACAGTCGCACACAGCATGCACACATCCTTTACACCTGAAGCTACCCGGTGTTTACACATCTCAGATGTTGATTTCCAAAAAGAATGTAAGTTCAAATAGCTACCAAATAAAGTAAGAACACATTCATTTACAAAGCTGGTTTTAACCCATTAAGACCGGGAACGCATCTGTGTCATTTAAAAAAAACAAATTTGGCTATTCAAAAATAGCAGATCTACAAGCTCATAGCGCGGCACTCAGTGCTACAAGCTTGTAGATCTGCTATTTTTGAAAAATCGTGAAAATTTGAATTTGTGCAAATCTTTGAATATATATATTTTTAAAGCAAGCATTTGACACTCAAATCTTTGCTTCTGAGGGTCCCTGGAACAAAATATTTTGAGGTGGGGGTCCACGGCCAAATACATATCATTTTGGGTGGTCCTTGACATGAAAAAGTTTGAGAACCACTGATGTAGCAACATCAAAAAACTATTAGGATTTAGAAGACATTTTGTAGAATCGGCCTCAGCAGGTTTTAATGGGTTAAACTAGTGATTCTCCACCATTTTAATTGCAAGGTCCCAAAGTTTGATATCCGGCCACGGACCACCATCTAATACAATGTGTTATCTCTGGGACCCCTATCTACTCAGTAACATCCTCAGTGTTAATATAACTCTGAGAGTGTACAAATGGAACCAAATGGACCCGTAATGGTGACTTCCATTTGGTTCCAGTTGTACACTCTCAGTGTTACAGACCCGTAAGGTTCCATTTGGACCCCTGGTTGGTCCCCAGACCCGACGTTGAGAACCAGTGAGAACATCCAAGTATAACTAAATTCACATAAAGCTACATTCCGCAAGTAGTATGTGTTAACACCTGGGATTCGAACCCGCGTGGGAAACCAAACATTTACCGCTCATGCAAGACGGAATCACCCCTTAGCCAGGGGAGATATGGCACTTATGAGCTTCAGGCAGTACCACTTATCAACCAGTAGGTGTCCTCCTCCTACCCAGCACCAGGGGCTTTTAGAGACGCTATTTTCAGAGCGCAACACCTGAGCGCAACCAAACATAAAATGACTCGTCTTTTAGTTCTACTGGATCTCTTCTCCACTCGTCCCTCACTAACATTTAGTCTAGTTTTTATTTGTTGAAATTGTCAATATATTTAGCTTAGTTTTTATTTATTTTTGGTTTTCGTCAATGAAAAAAGGTAGTCGACGAAAAACTTTCGTCATAGTTTTCAACGAAATCAACACTGTTTCTGTCGACCAATGATTCAGACTTGCAGAAGCACTATGAGGTTGGAAGCTTGGCTAACAGCAGCACCAGCTGTTGCCTGTGATGTGCTTGCCTAATTAGCGAAGGCACACACAGCTCTACAGCCTGCCGAGAGCCAAGATGGCAAGAGTATACTGGATGCATTACCATTATTATTATATGGATTATTATATGCTCAACACCTATTTAGGGCTTTTAATTCTCCATGAGAGAAAGTTGTCAGGGCTGATGACACATTTTGCTGTTGAAATTTAACTCAGCTGAGATGTATTTTTTCCCCCCAGGTTTAAATAATATGTCAAGAATAATCTTTGGTATGAATTGAAGCAGGTGACAGACTACATTATACTGCAGTACATCAACTGTGCAGCTAAAAGCAAGAGTGCACAGAGCCTACCGTACATTTGCAGCAATTCTGTTATGTTGCATCAGAGTGGCTTTTAAGGCAAAATATTAAGAGGCCGTGACTAAATGGATGCCTGTATAGATGGACAGAGACCTGTATAGATGTTCAGAGTCAGTGTGACTTACTAGGATTGTTGGTCATGGCAGACCAGGTGACGTACATGGTGTAGAGGGAAATGAGGGACGCCTGGAGCAGACCTGAATGAGGCTGGGCTTCCTGTCACACACACACACACACACACACACACACACACACAGTGTTAATTTAATCCAGAGAGGGTACAAATGGAACCAAATGGACCCTTAACATTGTGGAATTTACTGTGTACATACAGGGTTTGTGTGTTTTATCTCCAGTGTTGATGGCGGAGATTCTTTTGGATGGATATGGTTCTTATGGCTTTGGCTCTTATTGGTATGTTTCTTATTTATTTATTTACCAGGGACAATGCTCATTAATCAATATTCCAGTTTTCACTTCAACGTAAATGAGCCAGAGTTAGCAAAGAGCAAATTTGAGATAATCTGTAGTCTCTGCCCAGGTTGTTAAAAATGGTGATATAACTATCAATACAAAACATAGACCTATCAGTACAATACAAGTAAACATAAGTACAAAAGACAAAACAATTAAGAGTTTAATATGAATAGAAACGACAGCAGTGACAACTTGAGCTGATAATCACCCATGATTACAAGTTTGGTTTGCTTTAAGCCGTCGCTTAAGGTTGAATTTGAAAGTCAAATAATTGGTGCTATCTCTTAACACATCGAGTGCCAAACACGGTCTGAAACGTGTTTTCAGTCTTTTTCGTTTTTTTTCCACACGGGAGGGGCTGGAGCAGCTCTGGAATCACCCACGGTGATTCTGAGAAGGAAGGGCCTTATAGATCAACGTGCCAAAAAAACATGGCTCCCCATCCGCTTCCGTTCCATCTCCTTCTCTAAAACCCCTATAACTCTGAAACTTTTTACGTTTGGGGAAAAACGACTCATTTTGTATGCGCGATCGCTCCGCCATTGTGACCCGCGGTAAAGATGTTATCGTTCCAGGCGTTAGCCAGGACCATCGAGCAAAATGCACACATGCTTTGTTTCACATGGATTGCTCGTCGTGGAGTCCACAGCGTAAACAGCGCCGCGCAGCTCAACGGTGAGATTCCTGGCACCGAACGTAATCGGTTATTATAAAATTCTGGCACCGAATGTGTTAACCTTTAAGACCGGGAACTCATCTGTGTCATTTTAAGATTTCTTTGGCTATTCAAAAATAGCAGATCTACAAGCTCATAGTGCGTCACCGAGTGCCGCGCTATGAACTTGTAGATCTGCTATTTTTGAAAAGAAATCGTGAAAATGTGTGCAAATCTTTGAATATATATAGCCTACATTTTTTACTCAAATCTTTGCTTCTGGGGGTCCCTGGAACAAAATATTTTGAGATGGGGGAGTCCGTGGACAAACAGGCTACATGTCATTTTGGGGGTCCTTGAAAAAGAAACCTGTTAGGATTTAGAAGACATTTGTAGAATACCTAGAAGCAAAGAGTTGAGTTAAAAATGTTCGCTTTAAAAAACATATACATTCAAAGATTTGAATGGGATAATTCAGACTATTCCATCGAAGAGGGGCTCTAACAGAGAAGACTGTTTGACCAAAACGTGCTACGAATGAATATGGCTCTTGCCCATGTAACCACTGGGTTCCCATGACGCTACCAACAAGTGTTACATTCTGCAATTGTGTATTTCCTGGAAGCGTTAGCTCATTTCTCTGGTTGAACCAGCGCCAGTGGGGGAAAGTCCAGCCAAGTCTATAAACACTTTGAGCCAGAATCTTTGCAAAGAAACAATAATACATACAGACCCACTGGTCCAACGGTGAGTCATAAAGTTCCTCATAAACTGTTGCAATTCAGAGACATGCTAGCATTATTGTTCAGTAAACATATTCAAACTGCAGTTAGGATACAGAACTAACATGTTATTCTACATGGATCCAGAGCGTTCACAGTATTAGTGTTTTTTAGTGGAGTGGAGTCTAATATTTTGTCAGTTGTAGTTGTAGCTGTGTATATTTTAACTTAGTATTTTTTGTAACTTAAAGTTTTTTACTGCATGATATTCTATTTCTATTGATGGAGTGTATTTTCATATATTCATCGTGCTTCTTTTACTGACAAATTTGTATGAATGTATTGCAACTGGAGCTGTTGAACAGAAGTCATTTCTTTCGGGATTGATGAAGTACATATCTATCTATGAGCAGGTTGGTGCCTTGTACGGCTTCCCCCTCCAGTCGATGTGTGAATGTAATGAATGTTATAAAGCGCTTTGGATGAAGGCACTATAATAAATGCACCATTTACCATTTAACCAGGAAGCGTTGTGAAGCCCTGAAGCCAAATAGACAGACGTGCTGTTGTACTGTTGTTACCTGTACTTTGGGCAGGATGGAGACGACGGAGATGATGACGCAGAAGATGAGGTTGAGGCTGATGAAGACCTTGTGCTCGGTGCAGTCGTCAGGCTGGGTGTAGTAGACGTAGAAGAGCACCACGGCGGTGAAGGCCATGGAGTAGAGGAGCACGGTGCAGGTCAACAGGGCTGCCAGAGACAACACAGACAGACAGACATCCGGGGTTAAAAACCTTTTAAATGCCTTAACCCATTAAGACCGGGAAGGGAACGCATCCGTGTCTTTTTAAGATTTCTTAGGCTATTCGAAAATAGCAGATCTACAAGCTCATAGCGCAGCACCGAGTGCCGCGCTATGAGCTTGTAGATCTGCTATTTTTTGCAAATGCTTCTGGGGGTCCCTGGAACAACATCTTTTCAGATGTTTGCTTTAGAATATATGTATTCAAAGATTTCCACAAATGTTCACGATTTTAAAAAAAATTGCAGATCTACAAGCTCATAGCGCGGCACTTGGTGCCGCGCTATGAGCTTGTATATCTGCTATTTTTTTATAGCCAAAGACATCTAAAATGACACAGATGCGTTCCCGGATTGAATGGGTTAACCCACTGGTTCTCACACTTTTTCATGTCAAGGACCCCCATTTGCCACAGACCCCCATCTGCCATTTTTTTTGTGCCAGAGGGGGCCCCACTCCCCCCAGAAGAGAAGATTTATATTTAAAAAATGTTTTAAAAATTATTCATAATTTTCCACAAAATTTCAAAAAATAGCAGATGTACAAGCTTGCGGCACGGCACAAAGTGAGCTTGTAGATCTGCTATTTCTGAATAGCCAACGCTAAGATCTAAAATGACACCTACAATTCTCTATTCTGGGCATGGCATAATAGGCAAAAGATTTACGAACATTTGGCAAAAATGTATCAACATTCGGCGACAAGCTGCAAGCTCACGTGTCAAAACACGTTGCAACTCAACGTGTTGTGTGCTTGTTGTCGATGGGCTACTTTTGCTATTTGAACAACAAGGTAAACAGGGTTTAAGTGATTAAAAACCATGCCAAGCAAATAACGTCATCACTTGGCCTACGCCAATTGGTAGCCTACAGCATTGAAAGCATTTAAGAGTGGGTTTGAAATAGCGGATGTGACCACCCACTACCCCTGTCTCTAGACAGCGGGATGGGTTGAGGGTGGATTCATTACAATTTAGGCTCTAGCAACTTACACAAATTCAAGATCAGAGTAAATGACATGCCACAATTAAGTGCTACAAAGTAACAGGGATACCAGGTAAACATCAAACCTACAGCAGCCTGTAGTATTTGTCTGAAGTCAACATGCCATCTAAATAAGTCTTTGCATTTCTTGTCAAGCATTAAGTATGTCAACAAGTAATCAACATACATCTGCATAGCATAACTAGCATCTATCAGAAACAAGTCATATAGGAGTGCTAGGGGGGTTAGGTGGAGTCTGAAGTGGTGTGTTTTCAGAATGCAGTGAGAATGGGTGAGTGAGTCTGCAGTTCTGAGGTCATTCCATAGCTTGGTACTGTAGCCAGGAGGGAGAAGAGTCTAGGACGCTTGGAGCGATGGCCAGGTTGTTGTACGAAACGGAAGGACAGAATGTGTTTAGCTCCGTGGTTTTCATCTGTATTCATATGCGTGCAAAATAGCCTCTATAACACTGATCACTCTGTAAATGATCCATTCATATTTACTAATGCCAAATAAAAAGTTTAAGATCTACAGTATGTTTTGGGGGGCATAGTATTTTGCCTCTGTGCAGGGAAACGAGTGTGCACATAATACTGATATACAGTAGTACATAAAAAATGACTAATATCTTTTTGTATAGGTATATACATTGTGTATTGAAGATATTGTTCTTATCTTATATTGTATTATATTCCGTAGGGCTGGTTATGGGGGGCGAGCGTCATCACGCTCGAGTCCACGATGTCTTATGATGAATTGGCTAGCCCCTGGGGGTGCAAGACCCAGGTATCATTCTTGCTTGTCTTCTTTGTCTGAGATTGAGCTTGTAAGGCCCAAGGTGATCACAATACTTCTTGAGTTCCGTATATATGATTGATATCGACGATATTGTGATGTATGATACTAGCTAAGTTGCTATACTTACTAGTTCCTGAGAATACTTATCTTCTGCGGTTGAAATATGACGCATTCCCTAGTGGTTCTATCTTTGGTGCAGAGATATCTGGGCCAGATATCCTGTTCTATTCTGGTCTCATCTTCTAGACCTCTTAAGAAAATCTGGAATATTCAGGCCGGTACTTATCTAGAGATGTGACTTAGGTGATCCCAAGCTGGGCGCTGTAACCTTGGCAACACATTGCAATAATAACGTGTGATTGTGACAAAATCCCAAGGCATCACCTGGACTCGTCTCATGGCACACCAGTGTGCCTCGAGTCGTCACGCCGTTTGGGAATGACCGTGTCGGCGGTGCTGGCTCCAGAGCTGACCTGCGGCATCACTAATGCACGATGGGTTCAAAGTGGCTGAGTTACTGTCTTGGACAGCTATGCGATCACACTTGTTTGTAAGAAGAATATACTGAATAATAGACCAAGCTGATTCATTGTCTGTCAGGTTACTGTCTGTAATATGAATCCGGCCCCTGCGAAGACTACGCCCACGGCACCCACACCACCGTACCTGCATACCAGCTTTTATTTTCACCGCCTTCGGCGTTCTCCACCCACACTTTGTTCCACGAGTGGGCGAAGTCGATGAGGAGAATGAGCTGGATGACGATGAAGAAGAAGGATCCCGCCATTCCAAAGTAGAACCAAACTGTTGTTAGAGGTGGAGAGGAAAAAACAAGGCACATGGATTAACCCATTAAGACCTGGAACTGTGTCATTTTTAGATTTGAGCTAAAAAGCATTATTTTACACTTTGGCTATTCAAAAATAGCAGATATACAAGCTCATAGCGCGGCACCGAGTGCCGCGCTACGAGCTTGTAGATCTGCTATTTTTGAAAAATCGTGAAAATGTGTGCAAATCTTTGAATATATATATTTTTAAAGCGAACATTTTTAACTCAAATCTTTGCTTCTGGGGGTCCCTAGAACAAAATATTTTGATGGGGGTCGGCGGCAAATACATATAATTCTGGGGGTCCTTGACATGAAAAAGATTAAGCACCACTGACATAGAAACATACGTTTTTCAGAATACTGTTGGGATTTAGGAGACATGTAGAATCGGCTTCAGGTCTCAATGGGTTAAATACAATCTCACGACTGAAAAAGATGTGTATGGCCAAGTCCTATTATTATGGGATTTGTGAAACAGTGTGAAAGGAGCCCCCACTAGCGCTGTTTCCTAAACAACTGTAAAATGCAGATGTTTTAGTAATATTGTTCCTGCTGTTCTACAAAGCCAACCAGGTGAAAATATCACAGATTGAGGCTTTAACCGTTTTTTTTCACATGAAATATCATTTGGGGTTTTATGGAAAATGCTAGTTTGACCCATAGACCGTAAAAAATGTGGACAGCATCACGCCATTGGTTTCTACAGACCATAAATGAAGCCTATTTTGTTCAATATCCGGTTGATATCCAGTCCGAAATGCAAACGGAAATTAATGCTATTGGCTGAAATCGCAGCTAGGGCGGGTCTTCACTCGGTAGAACCAGTAGAAACATACCCTACTATATCATTAATTTTGTAATTAATGGGGCCATAATTTACCAAAACACATATCATGGTGGCTGAAAGAAGACTTTAAACTAGCGACTGGAAGCATATAGTATTTATGACAATGTTTATTAAGGTAATAAAATCAAGTGGAAAGTTCGGCCAAAAACCCATCCGCTTGAATAGAGTCCAATTGCTTCTGCAACCAGCAGGGGTGAAACAGTGATGAAACAGCGACACAACAGGTCATTCATATGAACTGTCACTCTTCCTATATAGAGCATCGCAGTTCCCGCCCACTTCCTGGTTTTTCCTGGTGCCGGAAGGAAAAACTCAATGCATTTTTCCCATTGACATTTCCAAAAATATTTATATCAATTAATTTAAGCCTAGAATCAAGCCATCCAGGGTCCTGGTGAATCATGACCATAAAACGTTTTTTTTCTGTGATTTTTTTTATTTTATATTTAATTATATGATATACTATATTTAATAAATACCCTTTGTTTTGCTGTTTTCAACAACAAAAAAAATCACAGAATCAAACGTTTTATGGTCATGATTCACCAGGACCCTGGATGGCTTGATTCTAGGCTTAAATTAATTGATATAAATATTTTTGGAAATGTCAATGGGAAAAATGCATTGAGTATTTTGCGGTGGAACCCGGAAGGGGCGGGAACTGCGATGCTCTATAGCCTCAATTTACAAGCCGGATGCTAGACCCTTGGTTTGACCACTTCAAATGCTCTATTATTTTCTTCTGTTTTTTTAAATACGAAAATAGCCTATCTACAAGCTCTCAATGCGTCACAGACGCATATAGGCTTCCATAGAAGACATGCTGGCTTCTATGGAATCCAAATGACTGAAATCAGACTTTAATCCATGACGACACTGTCGTGAATACAGCTGATCCCCATGTCCCCAGGCTGTACTGAGAATAGGCCTGTTATCCCAGACAGTCACTGGTGAATGATTAAGCCAGTGCACTTGTTAGTGACAACAACCTTTCTTCTCTATTTTCAATTCAATTCCATTTTATTACAGTGGCACTCGCACTGTAATAAAATTCACTAAGCAAGACCAGTTTACTTGTACAGCACATTTCAACAATAAGGCAATTCAAAATGCCACACGCAAAACATTAAAAGCATTAACCCATTAAGACTTGAGGCCGATTTTTTTTTTTAAATCTAAATCCTAACAGTTTTTGGAAAAAAATCTAAAACATTTTTTTTTTATATTTTTCAAAAATAGCAGATCTACAAGCTCATAGCGCGGCACTCGGTGCCGCGCTATGAGCTTGTATATCTGCTATTTTTGAATAGCCAAAGAAATCTTAAGTGACACAGATGCGTTCCAGGTCTTAATGGGTTAAGACAAAGTGCAAAAATAATAGCCAATAATAAATATGCTAAATAATAACATATGTGTCTGTTGTGTGAATGTGCCTGTTAGTACCGTTATGAAACGTTCCATCTGGGATGAAGAAGGCTCCCACTGTAATCCCAACCAGAATCAGGAACTTGAAGAACCAGAAACTGGAAGACATACAACACAATTTCAGGTGAAAATCCATTATTGGCACATTGGCAGATGGACTGAAAGTAACACATTAAAGAACTATTTTATCTTACTGGTCTCCTAGTCCATTATAGTTGGCATCCACCAGAATTTGAATTATGTTCTCGAGGAAATAGACTAGGTTGATTGCTCTTTAGTTCCGTACAAACACACACACACACACAGTACACAGTATTATGCTGAATGCATGCACGAGACGTTACACAGAAGTAAACCTGTAAGAGCCCAGTTACCCATTCTGGATGACGGCGCGACAGTCTTTGCTGCTGCGAACACCTAACATGATTAGAAAGAAGAGGAAGAAGAAGCAGGCCATGGCGAAACACATCCGGTACACAGACTTGTAGCCCACGATGACATCGCAGTTCACCTCGTTGATTTCTACACCAGGTATGTGGTCTACGAGAGGTACGGTACTGCCTCCCTTGCAGAACCCTGGGATCTAGAAGCCAACAAGGAAAAATACATATATATTTTTGAAAAACAGCATTGAATTATTGCTTTACTGAAACAATATAACAAGACTAAAGCATGCACAAAACAAACTTTGTTCGGCTACGGTGGGTCATTAACACATTGAATGCCAGTCGCGTAGATCTACGCGAACCTATTTAAAGCCGCAGCGTGCCAGTCGCGTAGATCTACGCGAACCGCCGATTCCCATTGAAATTGCCCCAGGTGCACAATTTTTTTGATCCATTTCCGTTTCCGGTCGGAAACAGAATTATTCGGGTTCCGTTTTTTTCGATCGTATCCGCTTCCTGTCTGGGATCCTGTTTAAAACTCGATTTTCTCGGTTGTTGTTTTTCTCCTCGCTGATCACTGTTTAGCGTTGATCGGCTGTATCTTCAAGATGGCGGCTCGGATTTGGAAACTATTTTCGCTGGCCGTTTCTCACAGATCCGCTGTGTGTTTAGAACCAAATGAACGTGCACTTTTAACTTATTTAGCGAGGTCTGTGGCGACATGAAAAAAACAAAAAAACAACAATAAAACGCTGGCACTGGTGAGTACATTATGAGATTAAACTCTGGCATGGAATGTGTTAAAGGGATAGTTCACCCAAAAAAATACTTTTTTTCAATCGATTAGTCACCCCATGGAGATATTTTTTTTGCCTAAGCCAATAATTTGATGACCAGCGGACCGGTAGGCAGCGGTTCTGGTAGGAGACACAAGGGAGACTCTTTGTGTCTCCTACCGGAACCACTGCCGGTGATCAAATTATTGGTCATGCACCAAAACAGTGCCACCCTTAGACCATAATTTACACTTGCACACAAGATATCTCAAAGATGCACAGCAAATTCCATGGAAATCCATGGAATTCGTTTTCTATGTATCTTGTTTCGTACCAAAGTGGAGGAAGGACAGACTAGCATTGTCCTCACTTACCGCAGTGTTGGTATTAAGGACTTTTCACATGGGAAGCGACTGATACGTCTAGTAATTCATTTTCAATGAGAGACGAGCAGGCAGGCAGGTAGGTAGGGAGGCACGGGCAATCTGACAGGACTGACACATTCGTGCTCGTCTCACACCCATGCCCGCCCGCCACCAGAAGTGAAACGTGTTGAACTTTCTATTGTATGCAACTCATAGAAACGCGTCTAATCACATGAGGAGCGCAAGTGCAACCCACCAGATCTGAGCGAGTAAGTATGCAGGCGTTGTGTCGCTCCCCGTGACAAAAGAACATCTTTAAATGGCACTTAGAGGCACTTTAACTTAATGGCAGTTTAACTCACTTCTCTGAGATAGGCCTCGATTCCAGGGAGGATCATAATGACAGACACTGCGGTCCCCAAAAGCAAGAATATGGAGAAAATGAGGCGCGTGATGGTGGAGTTGTTGGAGGAGGGACAGCAGCCACACAGCAAGCATGGTGCTGATCCACACAGACAGGAGGCCTGAAAGAAAGAGAGACAGAGACAGAG
>NC_137605.1:13840747-13883247 GCF_963280865.1 Gymnoscopelus braueri
GGCAGACAGGCAGGCAGGCAGACAGACAGACAGACAGACAGACAGACAGACATATGGGTCGGATAGGCTTTTCCAAAGCAATAGTCACGCATTAAGTAGCAAAGTAAACAATACAAACAATATATACAAAATCATGATCAGCTGTATATTGAATCAATTATTTGTCATGTTTACTCATACAGGTAGCTACAAGCACATTAGATTGGATGACTGTGCTAACATATAACAAACAAGGTAATAGATGAATGAAAATAAATAAAATAAATAAAATAAATAAAATAAATAAAATAAATAAAATAAATAAAATAAATAAAATAAATAAAATAAATAAAATAAATAAAATAAATAAAATAAATGAAATAAATGATGAGGACGATATTTGTATTTTGTTACTTCAGCATCCAGTATTATTATTGTATTTATTTTCTTCATCATCATCATCATCATCATCATCACCACCAGCATCACCACAGTCGTCAGATCTTCTCATGGGCCTACAGTATAATTTGACATATAATATAATATGGCACACATACTCTGATGATAGCCAGCCAGCCTACTATTAATAGCCTACATCATCTTATTATAGGCTCCAAGCGGCGCTCTTGATTTCGCCTGCATGGTTCTACGTCAAGTCTTATTTACAACCAAACATCGAAGCTAGATAGATGTCACGTTTTGATTATAGCTTATGAATGTGGTGGGGGGCGCTGGGGGCTCGATCATTCTGATTAGCTTATGAATGTGGTGGTGGGGGGGGGGTGCGGTGGAGGGGCTCGCTCGATCATCATCGATCTGATCAATTTCCAGTCCATCGTGAAAACAATCTGTGATTCATGATTGCAAGAATTCGAGGATTTAAATTAAATTCGTCTCATTCCAACAATCCTCTCAGCTCCATAACGGTAAGTAAACCTTACAGCCTATATCTTTTTTTTTAGACGTTTTTGCCCGAATAGAATACAATGTATCCAATTATTCTCATGGATCTTTTGACGGTCAAACTAGCGTGTCTTTAATGTCGGCTGGAAACAGCAGCCGTTTAATTTCTGCAAGACTCTCCATCTGCAGCTGTCAAATAGATCAGCATATGGATGTGGATGAAAGGTTGCATGTAGCCTACTTCCATGTCTGGTCGTCAATATACAACTCCATGTTGTTATTGTAAAGGTTGATTTTTTTATTTATTTTTTCATCTATATAGCAGCTAGGGGTCTTCAACGTTTTTCAGCCCAAGGACCCCTAGCTGAGAGAAAGAGATGAAGCAGGGAGGACCCCCACCACTATACATTGTTTACAATTGTGTTGCAGATTAAACCTTTTCATAGATTTCAGAGATAGCTTCATTGACTATCAGCAGTGCATGTTGTGTTAAATAAATGTTTTCTGTTCATTTCAGACATTTAACCACTTAAACCCCCCTACACCAAACCTCTTTGCCAAAAATAGCAGATCTACAAGCTCATAACGCCTTGCTGCTTGTAGATCTGCTATATAGCTTGTAGATCTGCTATTTTCAGCTAATGCTCCCTTCAGAATAGGGATGCTAGGGTTCAAGTGGTTAATGTAAAAAACAATACCCTATCACACAAAGATTTGGTGGACCCCCTCTGAGGACCCCCTTGGGGTCCCGGACCCCCTGTTGAAGACCCCTGATCTATAGCCATATGGGACCGATGTGATTGTGAACACCTTCCCAAATTCTATTTCTATGCAGTATGCACGTGTTGTTGTTGTTTTGCCCTGGGGGGTGGGGTTGTGGGGGGGGGGGGGGGATTGATGGCCTGGCTGGACGATATGAACGACCAAGTGTGTTTGATTGATTGACAGCTGCGGGAGACCAGTATAATGCAACTGCATAGACCTTGTGAGTAGAACTGCGTTGCTAGGGAACAGTTTGGGTCCAATTAAGTTTATTTCCTGCCATGATGCGGATGTTCACAAACACTGCAAGAGGAAATCATGTTTATGCTGCTGTCCACTGTTAAAAGGTCAAGATTACTGTTTCTAGACCTACTCGTCTGTTTGTAGCATAGTATGCACATGTATTTACTGTGTGTGTGTGTGTGTGTGTGTGTGTGTGTGTGTGTGTGTGTGTGTGTGTGTGTGTGTGTGTGTGTGCTATCTAGCTATCATCTATCTATTCTAGATATAGATATAGGTATATATATATATATAGATATATCTATATATCTACCTGTATGTACGTACACAGGTCTGTTTCTATGGACCATCCATTCTATGGGTCGGTCTGTCTGTCTGTCTGTCTGTCTGTCTGTCTGTCTGTCTGTCTGTCTGTCTGTCTGTCTGTCTGTAATAAGCAAAGAGCAAGCACTTTACATTTTAGTGTGTCAATACTAAAAGGTTGGATTTTAAAATGTGAGCATCATCAGTGAGAGGAAGGAACATGAGCCAGAGTGACAGATCATCATGATGATAGGTAGAGCTACGTACAGTACAGTAGCCTACTGCATCTGCTGGATGAATGTGGACTAAGGCAGCAGGACATTAATACTGCATGGACAAGCAGGTTTGGTTAACATACTGCTAGACAGAGAGAGAGAGAGAGAGAGAGAGAGAGAGAGAGGAACAGCCTTGTACACTACACTGCCACTACACTGTATAATCCACTGTGTTTAATTTAACTCTGATAGTGTGTACGAAATGTAACCAAATGATGCACACCTGAATTTCCCCTCAGAATGTATCGTTTGTTACATCCGTTACGTCCAAAAAGTAGCCTGACCAGTTTGTGTTGGGATGTCTGGAGCCTTGTTTTTAAAGCCTTTGTGCCTTTGTGGTGCTATGGTACCATGAGGTGCTTGCATAGTCGAAGTGACTTTGGATGAGCACTCCTGTTAGAGTCCTCAATGTATTCTTACTGATCAGAGATGAGATCCTGTACAAAAATCTTGTGCTTTGGTTGACTTTTGATCACTGGAAAGATTTGCCTCCAAAATGGAACCTAGTTAGGAAATGTCCTCTCTTTTGTCATTCACTTTTATTGTGAAGCCTTCGGCCTTGCCGAGGTTAATTTTGGACCCAAAGAGAATGGATTCAGTTTTACCCAGGTGTAATGATAGTTTGTTATCAGCGAGCCAGGTGCAGATTCTACCGAGTTCAGAGCTTCAAGGGCTTTTTCAACTTGCAACTCGTCCCTGTCCGAGACCAGCAGAGCCGAGTCATCCGCGAACAAGAACAAATTGCAGTCAAGCTGATGTCATGTCGTTTACATATTAGGGACAGTAAAGGCCCTAGTATGCTTCCTTTCGGAAGATAGAACATGTCAATAGAGAACATACTGTATACATACTTCTGGAAACTAAGGGGCTGTCGCAAAAGTATGGGCAGTGGTGGAAAAAGTAATCAAATGTTTAAGTAAGTGTTTAAGTAAAAGTATCAATACTGCAATGTAGAAATACTAAAATTTAAAATGTATTTGAGTAAAAGTACAAAGGTATTGGTATCAGAATATACTTAAAGTACCACAAGTAAAAGTAGTCATTATGCAGAAGGTCCCATTTTACAAGTTTTCCATAAAATCTTTTGAAAATAGCCGATCTACAAGCTCACAGCGTGTCGCTTTGCGACGCGTTGTGAGCTTGTAGACTGGCTATTTTCAAATAGCTAAAGTATTTATATAGGGCTGGAGTGGTTAATGCATGTTTTGTAATAATAATCTATATCTACAAAGTAATCAGTAACTAAAGAGTAAAAGTATAATATTTGTCTCTGAGATGTAGTGGAGTAGAAGTAAAAGTATTGAAATTTGGAGATACTCCAGTAAAGTAAAAAAATACCTCAACATTTTACTTAAGTACAGTACTTAAGTAAATGTACTTATACATTTCTACAAGACAAAACAAGACTAGATGTTTTGTTGCTTCTCTCTTGCAGCCTGATAACTAAAGGACCCACAGAGATGACGGAGGTGCCGGTGATGTTGGACTTTGCCTCGTCGGACCGCGCCGGTCGTAGGAACGCCCTGCCCGACATCCTGGGCTCCCCGGCGGGGGTCAACCCAGTGGACCTCTCAGTCAAACTGGCTGAGTTGACTCTAACAGGTCAAGTGACTAGTATTTATACACGCGCACGCCCCCCCCCACCCAACCACCCATCTGACCACTTAAAGGGATTAAAGGGACGTGGACCAGTGCACTCAGTGCCTTACTGTATATCCGAACGCACCCTATAAATGATCAATCAATCAATCGATTGTGTTCTGGGCTTGGATCAATGGAACTAACATTATTAAGTTCCTATATATTGGTATCACAAAGAAAACACATTTTTCAAGGTTTTAGAGAAAATGACTTTTTTACTCGTTTCTTTTTATATTAATGTTATATTATCAATAAAATCTTAGTGTTTTGACAATTATTTGGCTCCTCACGGCGTGTCCAAATGGAACCAAATCAGCTGTACACTCTGAGTTAAGAGTGGATACATTAACAGGATTTTACATTGTACAGTATGTGTATGTGTGCAGCATGTGTTGTTCTTGTAAATGACCTTACCTGACAATGCTGGGACACTGCATGCCTGCAGGCACTGTGCAGTAAAAAGGAAATACACACACTCGCGCACGTGCACAAATACACACACACGCGCACACGGCACACACACACGGCACACACACACGGCACACACACACACACACACACGCACGCATGCACGCACGCACGCACGCACGCACGCACGCACGCACGCACGCACACGCACACACACACACACACACACACACACACACACACACACACGCGAATGTGTGAAAAGACACTTTCTTTGTTTTCTCTCTCAGATGGTCCGGGGGGAGGAACTCAGTCACCTGACGCAGAGGAGCTGTCGTCCACCTCCAGAGACAGTACAGAGGGGAGTCAGGCTTCATAGTGGAGGAGGAGAAATGTATACGATCCAGAATGGGACTTTATTAAGTACATCTGATTTGACTTTGCAACTGGACTAAACAAAAAAATTAGGCCTGAGCTGTTGCAAGTTGTAGAGAGAGTTACTGTACAAATGCTCACAGTTGAACCAGGGAGGTGTGCCCAGTACACTACAGCTGTCTATTCTGAACTGCTGCAGTCAGTGTGTGTTCGAGGGATGGAGAAGTTCAAGGATAATTTGAGGAGGAGGAGGGAGTTACAGTGTTCTCACTTAATTACCTGACTGTCCAAGGACTTATACTGTAGTAGATGAGTTTTGTGTCTTCGTTGGGATTTGAATCCGCGTCCGGTGCGTGAGGAGACCAAACATCTGCCGCTGACCCAGGACGTACACCCTGCCTGCCTGGACAGGGGAGATATTGGCCTTCTGATTTTCAGGCAGTACTACTTATCAACCAGTAGGTGTCGTAGCAGACACCAACCACTGCAGATGTGGTAGTTATTGTGTATTAAAATATTGTACTATACAGATGGTATACAGATGGTATAGATGGTTAAAATAACATTGTATTCATTAGAATAAGTTCTGGATTGTGGCTTTGAATGGCAGGTTTCCAGGAATGATCTTGTTTGTCTACGATGAAGCTATTGCTCCTCGAGTATGCAGGACAATTAACTTTTACTGAGCACTCTGCAGAACACCTACAGACCAAAGATGGAGAATAAGGATGTACATATAAATATGTATATGTATAAATATGTGTATGTAGTGACATAGGCTATATATATACATGGAAGTGAATGTGTGCTTTAAAAGTTCTTGTTTATATTCAACAAAGTCTGAATAATCAACCAATTTGTAGTAAGAAGAAATAATGAAAATGGGTGATTATGTAGGAGAATAAATCAGTCAGTTTGTTGTACAATGCAATCAAAAAGCCTTTTCAAGTATTACTTTTTGTATTAAATATATTTTCTAAAGTTAAACATGCATAACCAATGAGTTGTTAATCAGGCAGTATGTTTTGTGACTGTGTAAGAAAATTATCTTTACTAATATGTAAATGTGTTTATTGCTTTGTGTATGTAAATTAAATATGTGATTCTCACTGAAGTAGCTCCTTAGCTTGTCAGCATCTGTCATTTGCCTTTATCCAACACATGGTGGCAGTATTTCCCCCAATGTTTTCATAGCATAGCAGTATGAGACGAATGTCATGTACTTATTTTCCTACATTTTATGCTATTTGTTCTTTTATTTTATTCCCTGTAAACCCCTTTAAACTGCAATATTGTCTGAATGTTGCTACATAATTATAAACAATTTGCTTGATTAAGGTTTGGTAAGTCTATGATTTTATTGATTTGCTTTGTTATGGACATTTCTGTGAACTTCTGCACCACATTCCTGGCCAGTTATATTTCCAGGACACAGATCGTTTTAACTAAATGCAGCCTAAATAGCAGATCTACAAGCTCATACCGCGTTGCAAATTCTGATGTGGGCTTGTAGATCGCCTATTTTTTGCCGTGCGACACCGCTGTATGACGACGTATAAATCAGGCCTTATCGCTTAGACCCCAGCATCTGTATTGTGGGGAAAGCTTTTTCAGGAAAATAGCAGATTGTAACGCGTTGAGAGCTTGTCGATCGGCTATTTTCAGCAAAAGCTTTCCCCACAATAACAGAAAACAGAAAATACACTAGTATAGAGGCCTGAATCACTCTGGTCAACCATATACGGTTTAAAGGAATAGTTCACCCAAAAAATTACTTATTTTCTATCGATTACACACCCCATGACATGAAGCCTTGAATTCATGGATCTCTTTTAGTTTTTGTTGCATTCTTAAGCCAATAATGTGATGACTGGTGGATGCAGTCACCAAAGAAGGTGTCCCATTGAAAATATAAAGCGTCATTTGGTACATTATTAATAAGATTGATCAGTGCAGATGATCATGATCAGAGATATAGGTTTATGAATTGTTCATGAACACTTCTTGTTGTGTCGTGGGACACAGTAAATGCCACTTTGCCCAGCACGCGTATTTTTTTTTTGTAATGTCGTGACTCACTAGCAGTTTGGAGTTTGTCACACAGAGGCATATGGTGGCTGAGATTAGAGGCGGCATAATTACAGTAAGATTCATCTTAATGTCCTAATGGCCTTCATGGCCCCCCACCGGATTCTATTTCTGATCAGTAGCAGTAGAAGCACAGAGGAGAGAGAGTGAATTCCCCAGTGGTGGAAAAAGTACTTTCTACTTAAAGAGGTGGTGCCATAGTTTTGCACTTTTTCTGTTTTTCATGTGTCTATGAGGTTGATAGAACTTCATTAAGTCCGCTGGTGGTGTTTTTATGGTGTTTTATGTCTTCTCTGACTATTTTGAGTTTCTACCTGGAGGCTGAAACCTTGAGGGTCAAACGTGCCAATAGAAAAACAGCCCTTTAGTGACATAGTAAAATTGTACCCTCCCCCTCATTATCATAACACAACAGGTGTGGGCATGAGGAGGAGGAGGGACTAGGACAGGTGGGTGGTGCTAAGGTGGTGGAGGAGGTGCTATGGTGAGAACCAGGTATACTTAATGAACTGGAGGCGTGTCCACATAAAAACATATTTTTTTTTTGTTTTTATCAAAAAAAAATTATCCCGCGATTTTTGTAACCCATATTTTTCACCCGGTGCCAATTTCCTAAGTGATCCTGGGCGCTACACCAGCCCTACACCAGCACTACACCAGTCCCCCACAGTAGGGAGGCCAGGGCCGAGCTCATGCTTCCTTCAGGCATGAGAGCCAACTGACCTTCTTGTCACCTGACAGGGGGGAGTTTCCCTGGTTGGACGTAGCGCGTGGAAGGAACACGTTATTCCAACCAGTTCCCTTCCCCTCCATCAGGCGCCCCGGCTGTCATGGGGGAGGCGGTATAGCGACCAGGATTACTACATGTTTTTGTGAGGGTATTAACTACCCTAGGAGACACGGGGAGAACATGCAAACTCCACACAGAGTAGGCCCTTTCGCCAACCCCACCTAGGGTATGGGCGCTGATGACGCGGAGGAGAAGACACGCCCCCAGCGCCCACAGCGTCCCCGGCGGGAATCGAACCCTGGACCTTCTAGCTGTGAGGCGACAGCGCTACCGACTGCGCCACCGTGCCTCCGAAAAAAAACAAACATAATTTTAAACAATTTCTGTACACCTTTTTGAAAAAAAATCTTCCTCCTAGTATAACCATAATACCTGATGATTATGTTTTAGGGGGGGGAAATCACTGAAAATTACGGCACCCCGTATTGGCAGCAAGTGTATTACTAATTTCTGAAAATATTTTGTGTGAATTATGAAATCTGAAGGCTATTATTATAATGAAAGGTGTGAGCTTTAAGGGTAAAGATGACAAGAATAAGTAGGCCGGTAAAAGGCCGCCAGTCCCACTACTTTTAAAAAGATGGTGCCAGGCTGGTTTCAGGTCTGGAAATGCTCCACCACAATGAGAATAATAACTAATATTGATAACACAGACACATGCACACAAATAGACATCAAATTTGCAACTCATTAAATGAAACATACAAATAAATTACCCAATGTCAACTATATGTAAAACTGAGTTGTACAATTCTGTAACCTTAATGGGGTTGGGTTATTGACAGTGGTATAAGGTAACTAAATACATTTACTCAAGTACTCAAGTAATTTGAGGTAGTTATTACTTACTTTGATTATTATTGCAAAACACACAAACCACTTCAGCCCTATATACATTTTGGCCATATGAAAATAGCCGATCTACAAGCTCACAATGTGTCGCGATTTATACATTTTGAACTGGAAATGGGACATTCTGCATAATGAGTACTTTCTACTTTTGGTACTTTAAGTACATTTTGATGCAGATACTTTTGTACTTTTACTTTATTTATTTCTAAAATGCAGTATTGAGACTTTTACTAAGTAAGACATGTGGGTACTTTTTCCACCACTGGTTATTGATTTTGGTAAGTCTGATCTAAGGCATTTACTGTGAAGTCAAGCAGGCATGGACACTGATGCTGAGCTTAATACACTCCACACACAGAAATAAAGAGCATCATTACCATGGCGACAATAAAGCGCTATTATGTCTTATGTAAATATAAAATGGATGGGAGGAGCTTAACAATGTTCTGTGTACACCATGGGTCTTCAACAGGGGGTCCGGGACCCCTTGGGGGTCCTCAGAGTTTCTACAGGGGTGCAGGCAAATCTTTGCGGGATATGGGAAACTTTTCCCCCCACAATTTTACACAATGTGTAGTAGGGGTCCTTGCTTTGTCTCTCTCTCAGCTAAGGGGTCCTTGGCCTGAAAACGTTGAAGAATATGTATAGTCGTGTCAGTCTTCAAAGCAGGTGTGGCATTGAGGAACGTTCTCACGCCAGAGCGGATCCCATCGTTTAAGATCCCTTCCTCCCGGCCTCCTCTGTGTCTCCTCTATCCATGCTGTCGACGACACCAACCAGACCACAGCAGACTGCTGTCCCAGAACCCCATAGAGAACCCAGACTATACCAGGAGATACAAAGGAGACAATTTGTGTCTCCTACCATAACTGCTGCCGGCCCGGTCATCAAATTATTGGCTTAGGAATGTGACAAAAACAAAATCCATGAATTCAAGACTCCATGGGGCGATAGATTAGTCATTTTGGGGGTGAACTATCCAATCCATTTAAGTACAGTACTTAAGTAAATGTACTTAGTTACTTTCCACCACTGGTGACAACGCCGTACGGGCTCCAGGCTGTGCTCGCTGCAAGCCCCTGCGTGCAGCGCCGAGAATCCCTGTATTTCACAAGAGTCAACAGCGTGCCCTGCCATGCAGTGGTGGAAGTCACACAGACAGAAACTGATTTCATGTCATCATCTTCCAGTGTCTCACGCCAGTCTGAAGAATCGGCAGCACCTCATGGGTTTCCCCCGAAGCGTCTCGAGCCTGTTAAAGCTCTCTGGGCCGCCAGGTGATGCGTGCTGCCCCCGCAGAGCTCTGACCCCTGACAGGAGAAGACAAACTGGAGCCACAAACCACCAGGAAACAAAGGGTTGCAATCAATTATCCAGTTTATTTAGCCGGATAATGATGTATAGCAGTGGTTTTCAAACTTTTTCATGCCAAGGACCCCTAAATTGAAATACATTTGGCCGCGGACCCCCATCTGAAAATGTTTTGTTCCAGGGACCCCCCAGAAGCAAAGATTTGAGTTACAAATGTTCGCTTAAAAATATATATATATTCAAAGATTTGCACAATATTCACGATTTTTCAAAAGAAATAGCAGATATACAAGCTCATAGTATGGAATCGGATCACTGCCAATACTCCTAACTTCAAATAAAGGTTTCAGAACCTTGAAAACCTTTTTTGCAAGACTGAAAACTCGTTTCGAATCTCTGAAAAAAGTGTTGAATCTCTGAAAAAAGTGTTGAATCTCTGAAAAAAGTGTTGATAGGCCGAAAAAAGAATTCAAAACTCTGAACAAATATTTTACAGTGTTTCGCCAACACATTTTCAGAGTTTCAAATTTGTCACAAACACACTTTCAGAATATGCATTTTGGCACTGTTCTCCCTGGGTATTATTTTGTTTTACATGTGTGAAACCTTGTAAACTCCTGACTTAAAATAAAGGGTTCAAAAGGCTTGAAAATAATTTCAAGACTGAGAACTGGTTTTGAATCTTTGAAAAAAGTGTTGATAGGCTGAAAGTGTTTCTCAAATCCTTGCAAACACATTTTACAGTGTTTCGTCAACACCTTTTCAGAGTTTCAAATTGGTCACAAACACACTTTCAGAATATGCATTTTGGCACTGTTCTCCTTGGGTATTATTTTGTTTTCCATGTTAGAAACCTTTTAAATGGGAATCGTTTTTGAAACTAGCAACTTTATTGTTGAAAGACTGAAAAAAAAATCAATGGTTAAACTTTATTTTGAAACTGTGATTTAGCGTCACACACACAGCAGCACATTCTCCTCAAATCTCTGAACACACACACACACACGCGCGCGCACGCACACACACACACAGCAGCAGCGGCGGCAGAGGCATGCCATAAGTGTTGAAACTCTGAAACTGCTACTCGAAACCTCGCAGGGAGGCGGGGGGGAGCGGAGGCGGGACCAGAGGCGGGGCCGTTTGAAGTCCATTCCATTCGCTCCAAATGACACACTTCAGTTTTATTCATGGTTTACACAGGAAATAATGAACTGATTACAATAATGTAAATTCTCTCAAATCAGTAACAGGTAGGTGATACATATTCCCATCAAATATGGTTTTATTGAAAGGCAATCCAGGTACCAACATTCGGGGAATATCTGACGGCTTGGAGCGCCTCAGTGCGGCTGCAGAGTTCATCTTGGAATTTGTCATTACAATTTTACTGTAATCCACATTCCTAAACCCCCCCACTCCTACACCCCCCCCCCCAAAGGGACCCCCCCCGAACCCCCCCCCCCCCTGGCCCAAGGGGTCACTCATAATAATTCTATATCAGCATATTTTGTGCATTCAAACAGAACAGTTGAGATTTCATTTGGCCAGATCTCTGGCAATTGTACTTGAATTCTTATAATTTTAATGTTTATATGGTCTTTCAAGTTTATATTTTCATTTGGTATCAGTCATGAATTTATTAGAATGTATTAGAATTCATTTTCTCTATTGATATCAAGCCGGATTTTTCCACGTGCGCAAGTGCATGCTGTAACATAATAATACACAACGTGTACTGTACATATATATAGCCCACTAGGCTAACATTTTTGGGGGTTTTAGCTATGGACCCCCAAGCTCTAAGCTCCACCTTGGCGCCGCTAATGGAGCGGTTTCAGAAAAGAAAAATGAAAAAAATTAAACCGAAAAAAAGGCCTGTCTGTCTGTCTGTCTGTCTGTCTATAAATCTATTTAAATATCTATCTATCTATCTATCTATCTATCTATCAAACTATCTATCTCCAGCATGTTGTTCAACAAATAGCAGATCTACAAGCTCACAACAACTGTTATTGTGAGCTTATCTGCTATTTTCAAATAGCGTATGTATAAAATATGTCTGAATTGGTTAGTGATTCATAATATAATCATTTATATCTGCGAAGTGTAGGATTATTATAATTATTATTATTATATTACAATTAAAGTAAGCGCATCGGTTAGTGTGATTGGGTCTGGGTCTGTCTGTTTGTCTGTCTGTCTGTCTGATGCGTATACTATTCATGTGAGATGTGACAAGTGGGTTAATTAACGAGAAAACATCTGAGAAACCTGCAGCATGTGAGCGTCTCTGAGTAGGCCTATACGTGATGATTACTGACCCTGACCCGTCAATCAACGTGCGCGCAACAGTGAGCTGTGACAGAACATCAACATTAATGTAATAATAATAATAATAATAATAGTAATAATAATAATAATAATAATAATAATAATAATAATAATAATAATAACAATAGCGTAATAGTAGTTGTGTTGTGTATGAGTGTACCGTTGTGTTTACGACACTAGACCGTAAAGTGTGACTGCTCTGTTGTTGTACCGGCTTGTAACGTGCGTTGCCAGCGTACATGTTTGTTACCCAGTAAAGACGGACCTATAAAGCTCACCCTTCTAGTAGCGTGCCTTATTATGTGGATATAACATTGACGACGAGGATGGAGATGACTTTCTCACCGCCTCCCGCTTTCTTATCGTTCCCGGGCGAGCCTCCTGTACCATGGACTCGCCGGCTGGGGTCGTTCGAGACCTACATCACGGCTCTGGGACTCACGGACGTAAGCGATGCACGGAAAAGGGCCATCTTAATCCACTGCCTGGGCACAGAAGGACAGCGGATATTCACCACTCTTGGGACCGCCGAAAAATATGCAGACTGTGTCACATTACTGTCTGGACATTTTGCAGCCCCACAAAGCGTTATCCTCCGTAGGATTTTGTTTCGCCAGCGCCGACAACGTGCGGGTGAGTCAGTTCACCAATATGTGGCCGATCTGAGGGGTTTGGCCAGCCTGTGCAAGTTTGAAGCATTACAGGACGAAATGATTAGAGACCAGCTAGCCGAGCACACAAACAACCCAAAGGTTCGTGAGAAATTGATAATGTCCCCAGATGATCTGACTCTCCATAAGGCTGTGGAAATAGCTTTTCAACTTGAGACAGCAGAGGGGTTTGCCAGCCAATTGGCTTGCGCCTCATCTCCACTGCCTGCACTCACAGCACAGCAGGTCGAGTCCCCATCGCGTTCAGCTAGCCCTGATCCTCTCCAGGACGCTTCCCACATAAACTATGCTGGACGACAGCGCCCCCCAGGTCAGCGCTGCAGTAACTGCGGCTCATCATCACATGCTTCCAGAGCCCAAAACTGTCCCGCCAGGGGCCAGCGTTGCCAACGTTGTGGTAAACAAAACCATTTTTCCAAGGTTTGCCGTTCTGCCCCGGCCACCACCCCACGGCAGCCTTTCTCAGCTACTGACCCTGCACCCACGACTACTATACACTCTGTGAGTGCTGCTCGCCGGCCGTTCAAGGTGTGTACTGTGGAGCTTGATGGCGTGTGCCTGCCGTTACTGCTCGACACTGGGGCTAACGCGTCCCTCTTGAATGCGGCTACAGTCACACAATTTTTCCCACACCACACGCTTGCTGCGCCGTCCAAAGTGCCCCTCAAGGGTTATGGTAATTCCAAAATTAACATTGTGGGCACCTTCAGCTCCGCGGTGCGCTATGGCACTAAGACTGTTTCCTCTTTCACATTCTAAGTGGCAAGCCACGGTGCTAACCTCATGGGCCTGGACTTGTTCACTGACCTAGGTTTTGTGCTCTTGGATTACAGTGGGCTCACTATCCACCATGTTGATTCACTGTGGCCCCAACAATGGCCTGGACTGTTCGCTGGGCTGGGTTGCCTCACTGCCTTTAACCACCAGCCCCTCCTCAACCCTGATGTACACCCTGTCATCCAGCCCCTGCGACGCGTTCCTCTTGCCCTGCGCGACGAGGTGGCTGGAGAGCTCAACAACCTCTTGGAGGCAGGCATAATTGAGCCAGTCAACGCGGCACCATGGATCTCGAATCTGGTGGCTGTGCGGAAGAAGACAGGGAAGCTGCGCCTGTGCATTGATCTCAAGGCAGTTAACAAGGCAGTCATCCCCGACAAGTACCCGTTGCCTACAGCGGAGGAACTGACCACACAGTTCCATGGTTCTACCATATTCACAAAGCTGGATCTTCGGCAGGGCTATCTGCAGGTTCCTCTACACCCTGACAGCCGGAGTCTCACCGCCTTTGTCACACACATGGGGGTGTTTCGATACACGAGGATGCCTTTCGGACCCAGCTCGGCCCCCAGCTGTTTCCAGAAAATCATGGCCACCATACTAGCTGGCATCCCTGGGGTAGCGATCTATTTGATTGACATTGTGGTTCATGGCTCAACGCCTGCTGCCCACGACGAGCGCCTTCGCCGAGTCCTCCATGTCCTTGTCAGCCAGCACCTCACTCTGAACGGGGACAAATGTGTCTTCGCCGTGCCTGAGATAGAGTTTGTGGGGTTCCGCCTGAATGCCAAGGGGCTCCGTCCACTCCAGTCTAATGTGGAGGCTGTGCTACGCCTCCCTGAGCCTGCCTGTCCAGCCCAAGTGGCCTCGTTCCTCGGAATGACAGCCTACTACTTACGTTTTCTCCCTCAGTATTCGGCCACCACAGCCCCGCTGCGCGAGCTGTTGAAGAAGGACGCACCATGGGTTTGGACCCCCGCCTGTTCAGACGCCGTCCAGCAGCTCAAAGTCCAGCTCACCTCGCCACCCATGCTCGCACACTTCGACCTCGCAAGCCCCACACTCCTCACCTGTGACGCCTCCAGCGCTGGGGGCTGTGCTGTCCCAGATCCATGCTGGCGTTGAGCGGCCCATCGCTTTTGCCTCTCGGGCTCTAACTCAGCAGAACAAAAGTACTCAGTGGGGGAACGGGAGGCCTTGGCTTGCATCTGAGCGAGCGAGCGTTGGCATATGTACTTGTATGGCCGTTCCTTCACACTGCGGACGGATCACCAGGCCCTCACGGCTCTGCTCGCAACGTCTGGCACAGGGCATAGGCCACTCAGGATCCATCGCTGGTCGGAGCGGCTCCAGCAGTATAACTTCAGCCTGCAATTCACTCCAGGTCGTGACAACGTAGTAGCAGACCTACTGTCACGGGCAACCCCCGGCCCTTCTCCAGATCCTGGTCCTGACTCCGCTGAGCAGGGCCTCATCCAGATGCTCCACTCTCCACTCCAGCCTACAGTCTCACTCCAAGAGCTCCAGACAGCCTCGGAACAGGACCCGGTGCTCTCCCAGCTCCGCACTTTTATCCGCTCGGGGTGGCCCGCTAAGGTCCCAGACCAGCTGGTTCCCTTTCACCGGGTCAAGGACGAGCTGTCCTGCTGGAATGACGTCTGCATAGCCCGCGGCCTCTGCACCGTGGTGCCTGACTGCCTAAGACCATGTATCTTGACCATGGCCCACGAGGGTCATCTGGGCATTGTGAGGGTGAAGCAGCGCTGTCGTGACCTGGTGTGGTGGCCTGGCATTGACAGAGACATCAAGGCCTTAGTGAGGGACTGTACAGCTTGCCTTCTCAGTGGAAAAACCGGCCCACCCGCCCCGCCGCCGCTGCAACCGCTGCATTGGCCTGACAAGCCCTGGGAGCACCTCCAGCTCTACATCTGCGGGGAGCTTCATGCAGTCCCACACCACCAGCGTTTCATGGTGGTGGTGTACGACCTTCATTCCAAGTGGCCTGAGGTGCTCTCCACGGGGACTGTTACCACCCGCGTGGTGACTGAGTTCCTGGACTTGCTCTTCTCCCGCTGGGGGCACCCTACGGCCATCACGACGGATAATGGCCCCCAGTTTATCTCTGCGGAGTTTGCTGCCTTCCTGGAGGACAAGGGCATAAAGCACGTCCGTACATCATTCTACCACCCTGAGGCCAACGGGGGGGTGGAAAGATTTAACCAGACACTGAAGAATGGCATCAGAGCTCACCTGGCAGATGGCTTCTCCTTCTCTACAGCTCTTCGCCGCACGCTTCTGCACTACAGAGCCTCACAGCATTCCACTACCGGTTGCTCCCCAGCATTCCTCATGTTGGGACGGGAGCTGCAGCTGCCTTTGGATCGACTGAGGGCTTCCGTGATGGTGCCACCTTCAGCTCGAGGGCGCAACAGAGTCCGCCACCGGCAGCGTCAGATGAAGCAGCGTTTCGACAGGACACGGAGGGTGAAGACTCCATCGTTCGCGGCCCTGGACTGGGTCCGCGTCCGCCGCCCTCACAGGGGCCACAAGCTGCAGTCTTTCTGGTCCACGCCTATGCAGATAACCGACCAGCTGGGGCCTGCCACTTTCCGCCTGTCCGATGGGTCACGCTGGCATGCCAGGCGCATTCGGCGAGTGCCACCACCTGCTGTCGTGGGGCCGGAGGCTGCCATGCCTGTTACACCGCCTGCTGCCGCAGGTATGTGGGCTAATACTGACTTTGAGTTTACAGCAGGTGATATGGACTTGCCCCCGGTGCGCCCTGTGGCACCTGATGACCACCCGGTGGTGGTGCGCCCTCCGGCACCTAATGACCACCCGGTGGTGCCCGTGGCACGGCCAGTTCGAGACCGGGCTCGACCAGATTACCTCAAGGACTATGTTACCAATTTCTGAATGCATAAGACATTGGGGGGGTGGGGTTGTGTTTCATGGTTTTCTATGGGGGGGGGGAATGTTGTGTATGAGTGTACCGTTGTGTTTACGACACTAGACCGTAAAGTGTGACTGCTCTGTTGTTGTACCGGCTTGTAACGTGCGTTGCCAGCGTACATGTTTGTTACCCAGTAAAGATGGACCTATAAAGCTCACCCTTCTAGTAGCGTGCCTTATTATGTGGATATAACAAGTTGTAGTAATAATAATAATATGGGTAATAATAATAATAATAATAAGGGTAATAATAATAAGGGTAATAATAATGATGATAATAATAATAATAATAATATATATATATTTTTTTATTATTCTGAATACAACATTAATGGACTGAACCAGTCTGTCTGTCTGTCTGTCTGTCTGTCTGTCTGTCTGTCTGTCTGTCTGTCTGTCTGTCTGTCTGTCTGTCTGTCTGTCTGATATAAATTATTATATTATGAACCATTACACTAACCACTTCAGACCTATTTTATACATACGCTATTTGAAAATAGCAGATCTACAAGCTCACAGTAACCGAGCTTGTAGATCTGCTATTTGTTGAACAACGTGTTGCTAATCACCGCGTTGGGAGCTTACATCTGGGGCTGTCATTACTGGACTGATATTATTTATTGGGGGGGGGGGGGGGGGCAGCTGTAGGCAAGTGGTACATATTGCTGGAGATAGATAGATAGTTAGATAGACAGACGGACGGACAGACAGACAGACAGACAGACAGACAGACAGACAGACAGACAGACAGACAGACAGACAGACAGACAGACAGACAGACAGACAGACAGACAGACAGACAGACAGACAGACAGACAGACAGACAGACAGATCGATCTACAAGATACATAGATAGATAGATACATATACACAGACAGACAGACAGACAGACAGACAGACAGACCGACAGACAGACCGACCGAATCACACTAACCGATGCACTTACTTTAATTGTGATATAATAATAATAATTATAATAATCCTACACTTCGCAGATATAAATGATTATATTATGAATCACTAACCAATTCAGACGTATTTTATACATACGCTATTTGAAAATAGCAGATAAGCTCACAATAACAGTTGTTGTGAGCTTGTAGATCTGCTATTTGTTGAACAACATGCTGGAGATAGATAGTTTGATAGATAGATAGATAGATAGATAGATATTTAAATAGATTTATAGACAGACAGACAGACAGACAGACAGGCCTTTTTTTCGGTTTAATTTTTTTCATTTTTCTTTTCTGAAACCGCTCCATTAGCGGCGCCAAGGTGGAGCTTAGAGCTTGGGGGTCCATAGCTAAAACCCCCAAAAATGTTAGCCTAGTGGGCTATATATATGTACAGTACACGTTGTGTATTATTATGTTACAGCATGCACTTGCGCACGTGGAAAAATCCGGCTTGATATCAATAGAGAAAATGAATTCTAATACATTCTAATAAATTCATGACTGATACCAAATGAAAATATAAACTTGAAAGACCATATAAACATTAAAATTATAAGAATTCAAGTACAATTGCCAGAGATCTGGCCAAATGAAATCTCAACTGTTCTGTTTGAATGCACAAAATATGCTGATATAGAATTATTATGAGTGACCCCTTGGGCCAGGGGGGGGGGGGGGGGGGTTCGGGGGGGGTCCCTTTGGGGGGGGGGTGTAGGAGTGGGGGGGTTTAGGAATGTGGATTACAGTAAAATTGTAATGACAAATTCCAAGATGAACTCTGCAGCCGCACTGAGGCGCTCCAAGCCGTCAGATATTCCCCGAATGTTGGTACCTGGATTGCCTTTCAATAAAACCATATTTGATGGGAATATGTATCACCTACCTGTTACTGATTTGAGAGAATTTACATTATTGTAATCAGTTCATTATTTCCTGTGTAAACCATGAATAAAACTGAAGTGTGTCATTTGGAGCGAATGGAATGGACTTCAAACGGCCCCGCCTCTGGTCCCGCCTCCGCTCCCCCCCGCCTCCCTGCGAGGTTTCGAGTAGCAGTTTCAGAGTTTCAACACTTATGGCATGCCTCTGCCGCCGCTGCTGCTGTGTGTGTGTGTGCGTGCGCGCGCGCGTGTGTGTGTGTGTGTTCAGAGATTTGAGGAGAATGTGCTGCTGTGTGTGTGACGCTAAATCACAGTTTCAAAATAAAGTTTAACCATTGATTTTTTTTTCAGTCTTTCAACAATAAAGTTGCTAGTTTCAAAAACGATTCCCATTTAAAAGGTTTCTAACATGGAAAACAAAATAATACCCAAGGAGAACAGTGCCAAAATGCATATTCTGAAAGTGTGTTTGTGACCAATTTGAAACTCTGAAAAGGTGTTGACGAAACACTGTAAAATGTGTTTGCAAGGATTTGAGAAACACTTTCAGCCTATCAACACTTTTTTCAAAGATTCAAAACCAGTTCTCAGTCTTGAAATTATTTTCAAGCCTTTTGAACCCTTTATTTTAAGTCAGGAGTTTACAAGGTTTCACACATGTAAAACAAAATAATACCCAGGGAGAACAGTGCCAAAATGCATATTCTGAAAGTGTGTTTGTGACAAATTTGAAACTCTGAAAATGTGTTGGCGAAACACTGTAAAATATTTGTTCAGAGTTTTGAAATTTTTTTTCGGCCTATCAACACTTTTTTCAGAGATTCAACACTTTTTTCAGAGATTCGAAACGAGTTTTCAGTCTTGCAAAAAAGGTTTTCAAGGTTCTGAAACCTTTATTTGAAGTTAGGAGTATTGGCAGTGATCCGATTCCATATCATAGCGCTGCACCGAATGCCGCGCTATGAGCTTGTATATCTGCCATTTTTGAATAGCCAAAGTGTAAAATAATGGTTTAACCGTTTACACAGATGTGTTCCTGGTCTTAATTGGTTAAACATAATCCACATCACTGGAAGTAAAACACTGGACCCTACATTAAACCAAGTTCAACAGACACATGGCAAACATCAGCAACACATGGCAAACATCAGCAACACACAGCAAACACACAGGCTGGCTGTGCATGTGTTTGGAGACAAAGGGAGAATGGAAATCCAGTCCTGTTTGTAGTGGGAGTAAGTTTAAGTTTAAGTTTAAGTTTAAGTCTGACGTCATTTTGTAGTCCGACGTCACTTCCGGGTCCAAGAGGCACCAGGCGCCGTGCACTCCTCATTGTAAACAAACATATCGGAACCCGTAAATCTTTTTTACAATAACCTCCTTTTTCAGATAGGAACCATTGAGGGTTAAAAAGGGTCTTAATGCTTTCAACTCGAATAGTTATTAATGTAAGTGTTCTCCAAGGGGGTATAATTTAGTCACTATAGTGACTAAATAAGACTAAATTATTATACTTTAGTGATTTGAAAAAAAACCTTTAGTGACTAAATAAGACTACACTATTATACTTTAGTGATTTTCTTTTTACTTTAGTGACTAAATAAGACTACATTATTATACTTTAGTGACGTGTCGTTGAATTATTTAACGACACTTTAGTCGTTGTTTTAGGCTCAGAACTGTTAAAACAGCGAGGGACACAGCACTATTGGAAAACACACACGTGGACCCGGAAGTTGTTCTGACGGGGTGCATACGTCACAGCTTAACAACGGAATTGTGGGTCTCCTTGTGGAGCGGAGGGGAAATGAACCTTGTAGTTTCTAACAATGATGATACATGAAGTGTGGCAAACTAAAGCAACCATATTGATGGGCTGTTTAGTAGCAGACAAGGTACTTAAGACAGATAGTGTATAAGCTATTATCATATTAACCCATTTAGACCTGGAACGCCTATTCATTATACCTTTCAATCCGGGAACCCCTTTTTGTAACATTAGCTGTTGCTATATAGCCCCAAAAAAAACTGTTTTTCAGAAAACTTAGGGCAGGATTTAGAAGGTGTTTTTAGAATCGTCCTCAGGTCTAAATGGGTTAAAAACTATTAGTTTGTAGGGGTGACTCAATAGTTACCCACTGAATGATTGGTTTGGGCATTTACCACATGGGCCACATAAGTTTTGATTCCCAGGCCGGGTTGACCATTTTCGGCATGTCACTTCCCTCTCTCTTTCCACAGAATAATAGAAAGTAAGTAATGCTGAGTCATTTCCTGTTTCTGTAGCATGAGGCAGGTTGATACTAGCCTGGTAAAGCCTGGCTAGTCGCGCCGCAGTGCATCTACGTAGGTGGTGCCTCTTGCCTTTCCTGGCTTTTCTCTGGGTTGGCTCCCATAGTGCCCTGCTAGCCTCATCCTTCTCTCTCTGACTTTATGTGACCCGTGGTAGATCTTGTCTCATTAGATGTGGTTGAAAAATAGTAGTAGCTTAATAAACAGGTAACACACGTGTACCATTGATATGCTGCCAGGGTCAATCCTGTGTTAAAGAGTTGTGGTTTCCGTTAAGGTGAACAAGTATTCGATGCACCTTGATGTTGTTGAGAAAGTAAGTGGTATGATGTAAGGCATGGGTTTTCAACTGGTGGTCCGTGGACCACTGGTGGTCCGTGAAGGTATTGCATGTGGTCCCTGACCATGTATTTATTTAGTAATGTAGGAAAGTGAAGATTTGAATTATATTTTATTTGATCAACCACTAGTTGAGAAACAGTATGATGTATGATGACGCATCAATGTTGTCAGTTACTTGGAAGTCGGATGTCAAGAACTTCCACAGAAATGGGAGTTTGTTAGAATTTCAAGGGAAACTGTACCGGTTTACCTGGTTGAGTCATCATTAGTAGGAAATGTGCCCATATCAATCGCATGCTTGCTCATACATATGTTGCAATGAATCAGTTAACATGAGTTTAATATGGAAGGTTAAGAGAACAGAATAAGGGCAACCATGGGAAACGAATAGATCAGTGGTTTTCAATCTTTTCTGAGCTCTGGACCACTAGCATATCTCAGTTAAATAATGACTGTTAAGAAGGGCTTGATTTAATTCACCTCGAATTAACAAATTAAATTAAGGCCTTAACAGTCATTATTTAATTTGAAGCTTTTCCCCCCACACCACGCCCATATCCCCCCTCCCAACACAACGGTGGTCCCCAGGTTGATTCTCAGTCAGGGTGGTGGTCCCTGGTTCATAATCAGTTGAAAACCCATGATGTAAGGTATGCCAGTGGAACAATGAAAGAATTAAGGAATGAAGGCAGATATTAGCAAATATTACTTCTAGCTGTCTGTCTTGTCTTCCATCCTCACCTGATGCAATCATGTACGGGTACCAACTCAACAAATCTCCTGCAACATATTAACGAGCATGTCATCCTGACACTTTACGAGTCACCAAAAATTATTCAAACAGATTATTAAAAAAATATTGTGAATATTTAGGATAGATTATGTACACATTATGACCAAAATACAAAATGTGCCACGGACATGGACAAGTCTTGCCACGGACACGTTTGTCCGTGTAAGGACATGTTGATGACCCCTGATAGGGCATTGTTCAACTTCTCTAAAAGAACAACATAATCACAGGGAAATTGCACCACAACGGTAAAATTATATAACTTGCCATTCATGTACAGTATTGAAGGGAACTGGAATGATATGAATGAATGATTAGAAAAAGAGATCTTTGCTCTCATCTAGCTCTGTGATGACCACTACCATGAGGACACAAATGACTGACTCTAGTCTAGATCCTATAGCAGACATTTCCATGTGTCATCAATAGGTGAACGTACAGTAGATAGACAACTCCTGTACAGTTAACCTGCATGCTATAACACACAGAAACGACTAAATGAAGCTCTCCCAGAATGTATATTATTACCCTCAGCTGTGTTTATATCTGTGACTTGTGTCTGCTGTGAAAAGGGTCCATCAATGTTGCCAAGCACACTGAGGTTACCGGAAGAGTTGAATTTTATTAGACACTGTACAAGATATGTCTGATATGAATAAGCAAATGGAAAGTGGAAGTTGAGTGCAGGACAAGAGGAATTCATATTTCAGTAGGCCTAAGTAAGAGACCAGTCTAGACTGGTCCACATTGTCTAGAATTTCTTCTTTTTTTGCTTCTGACAAGTTGGAATTCTGGAGTGTGTGTGTGTGTGTGTGTGTGTGTGTGTGTGTGTGTGTGTGTGTGTGTGTGTGTGTGTGTGTGTGTGTGTGTGTGTGTGTGTGTGTGTGTGTGTGTGCAGGCCAGGGCAATGCTGAAAATGAGCATCTGTGCTCAAGCAACTTTCCCTTGGTAAATAAAGGACAAAAAATCACACCCTGTGTGAAGTGGGCGGTGTCTTGCTAGCTAATCACAATACTGAATGGAGTCGACCAATCATGTACAAAGGATAAATACATTTATTGAAACACTCTTTATGATGGACAAAACCATAACTTGAAAAAAACCAAAATTTGTTTTTTTTCAAGTTATGGTTGCTTATATAGGGCTATGCACATGTGTCATGTGACACTGGCCAATCACAGTCCTGAATAGACTGTGATTGGCCAATCACAGCGCAGGATAATTCTACTAATTTCCTGGGCCCAGATCACAGCGCAGGAAAATGTACATTTTTCCAAATCTCACTTATAGGGGCGGTTTCACCGCCCAAAAATGATAAAGGAATAGGAACACTATAGGGTTGGGCGTTTAAGTCAAAACATGAGGAGAAGGAAGGAAGTCATCTCAGGGAAAGAGAAGGTGAAAGAGCTTTATCTACTGGGAAATATGTTGTCTATTCAACTGAAGCAAAGCAGGGAATTTAGACTATTTACTGTGCTGTAATAATGATACCCTCCGGGCTGACATCTAAAGACAAGTGTGGGCACACGCACATTGTTGTGTGTAGCAACTCTGTATGTGATACAGTCTCGGTATGGCAACACTTACAGTTTTTCACAATTGTTAACACACGTTTCTCAAAACAATAACGGCTTTCTCAAAACTGCACACACAAAACTGAAAACCTCACACACAAAATGCTAAACCCCACACTGCCTTTGCAAGATGACTCTTTGCCATCAAATCTTTTAACTGTTCACAAAATGGAACTCGTGTTTTCATTTGGTACACACAGCCATATTTTCAAATGACACACACATTACATTACACACAATAAGCATGTGCTGCACACTACCAAACATTTACAGCACACTGCAGGGCAAAATTGAAAACACAATCATAGAAATGGAACACACCATATGAATGACATTGACAATTTCTTTTGTAAAATGAATCAGTGTGTGTAGGCCTACTTTTTTCATAGTCAAACATAAAACAAAACACAAATATGCAGCCAATTTTTTTTTATTTCTCTACATGATTTAGGCATCATGCCTCCGGTTCATGTCTGGCCAGAGGGCCTCATTCACATCATAGGCAATGTTCTCCCTGTCCAAGCAGCATTGGAAGAAAAACGTTGAAGACCCCTGCATGCTAGAGAGCATCTATTGAGTCCTAGCTAGGCATAGGCTACATAGCAGAGCCTACCTATACAGTATTAGGCCAGTGGTTCTCAAAGTGTGGTCCCCAGCTAAATTTGTCTTTAACCCTAAACATTGTCATGCTCTCAACGTTGTAGATCTGATCTTTAAACAAAATAAATCTTGGTAAAATGTTAAACATTTTGATTTAAAAATAAAATAAAAAATGTATACATTTTAACAACACAAATCTTGTATGGGGGTCCCTGGCACAAAATCATTTCAGATGGGGTCCGAGCGGCCAAATACATGATTAATCTGGCCTCATGGACACGTTTGAGAACCACTGCTAGGCAGTGGTGTAAAGTAACTACAGTAGTACGTTTACTCAAATACTGTACTTGAGTAAAAGTTTGAGGTAATTTTACTTTACTGGAGTATTTCCACTTTTCTGTACTTTTACTTCTACTCCACTACATCTCAGAGGGGGGGGGGGGGGGGTAGGTTAAGACTTTGACAGGGGCCAGTTTGGACTTGCAGCCTCCTGAAGGTGTTTCTTTAGGGCAGTTTTGAAAGTGAGTAGGGTTTTGCACTCCTTTACTCCTTTTGGTAGGGCATTTCACATTTTTGTTGCATATGAGAACGAGTTCATTCCCTTTGTTGTGCCAAATCTGGGTTGAACATGATCCGTGGAGCTGCCTATGTCGTGATCGATCGTTGGCTCCGGTTGAAATACTATACTAAAAATCTAAAGGAGGTCTCTGTAGCATAGCCCAACCCAGCCCTGAAACATGACTGTCATAGACGAGCGTAATGTGAACCATGGCTAAGCCCAACCCAGTCTCCATGCAGTTCAAATAAGGCTGTCCTCTTATGATCTTATCTTATCAATGTTCACCATGAAGCCCTGCGTCCTCAGCATCCACACAGCTCCGTGCGTCTGTCTGTCTGTAGGAGTACTACTACTACTCACCAGTCTGGCATCAGGTAGGTCACTATATATTATAACTATGTTCACTACCATAGAATTATATAAGGTCACTTTACTGGTTCGGACGGTGGTTCCTAGCCCTGGCAGAGCGTTAGTGAGTTCTCTCTAACGCTCTGCCAGGTGCTCGGCTCTGCTTATAGACAAAGAATTCCACTTTCCTGCGAGGGCTCCGGCTGTAAAAAAAATAAACAAAACTACTTCGCTACTCATCGAAACAAAGCGTGTTTTGTGTTTTTGAAAGTCTATTCTCCAGGGTGGGAAGCATTTCAGGACCCCACCTTCTCTGTATAATACACTTTTTGGGCAGAATATAAAATATGTCCGCCAGATGGAAATTATTGTATTTACTCCACTGCGCCCTCTACAGATTTGGACAATGGTAATTTATATTGACTGGATCTGTAGAGGGCGCAGTGGAGTAAATAAAATAATTTCCATCTGGCGGCCATATTTCATTTTCTGCCCAAAACGTGTATTATACAGAGAAGGTGGGGTGCTGAAAGGCACCCCACCAGAGAATAGACTTTCAACAACACAAAACAGCCTTGTATTATAGCACATTAGGTGAACCAGATTTAGTATTTCTTTGGAACAGTGAAACTTCAGAGGTTGTTGTAACTTGCAGTTGCATACGGAATTACAGGTTGCATAATTACGTATAAAACAAAACACATGGGTACCCGAGGCTACATTATTACACCCACTGGTAACAGAGGTGGTGCCCACTCTTCTGCACACTCTTCTGCACACTCTTCCAGTGGTGGAAAAAGTACTTTTTTAAAGTATCAATACCCTATTGTAGAAATAGTCTGTTACAAGTCCAGTATTCAAAATGTACTTGAGTAAAAGTACAAAAGTATTGGCATCTACTTAAAGTACCAAAGGTACTCATGCATAGCAGATCTACAAGCTCACAACATATTCCTTTGTGACGAGTTTTGAGCTTGTAGATCTGCTATTTTCAAATAGCCGAAGTATAAATTGGGCTGAAGTTAACATAATATGCTTTGTAATTATAATCAAAGTCTACAAAGTAAGTAACTAAAGTCTTCAAATAATTGCAGTGGAGTAAAAGTACAATATTTGCCTCTGAGATGTAGTGAAGTATAAATACTCCAGTAAAGTAAAGATACCTCAAATATACTTAAGTACTGTATATAATACTTAAGTACTGTACATGTACTTAGTTACTTTCCACCACTGCTTGTATCCAACTAACTTCCTTCCATCCTTTTCTCTCCCTTTCTCCTCCTATCTCTATCCTCTCTCTCTTCTCTTCCCCCTCTACAACTCCACCTACTGCTCAGATACAGACATACAGTCTTTCATCATTTATTTTGTATCAATTCTTAGTGGACCCATAGCCTGACTTTTGAGAGGAATAAAAGGCTAAATATGCCAAACGCATGCTTCAAAGAAAATGTAATGTTCAGTGAAATAAGTTCTTATTGTTAATAGGACATTAATTAGTGTGCAGCCGTGTGTGAATGTACAGGATTCTCTGAAAATGATGTCATTTCCTTGGACAGAGCTCTGGCTTTTAATTGGATCATCATGCTACAACATTGAGGGAAATACTTGTTTGCATCATTAGCATTTCATGTTGGATCCATAGGATAAATATATTTCTATTTGCATAGTGTTGTAGGTTGATAATGAACAGTTGTTCATATAGTCCTCATACGGTTGTGTTCTGAAATGAACATGACATGTTCTGCTGTGTCATGAATGGTTGGGTCTTGAGCTTTTGTCTGTGGCATGCTAGACATTGATTTTTGTTGTTATCTCTCATTACAGACTGCTGTAATAATATTTTTTTTCACCTACAACGACATGCATAACATTTACTGAAACTGTTCAACCTGACTGAAGTACTTTTCTCCACACAGCCGAGCAAGATGTGAAATACGTACCGTTGGGAGGAGTCTTTGAATTGCATCCAAATGGTAGCTCTGGATCCATCACTCAAATTATCTGGAAAATTGGTACCGCTAAAGTGGCAGAATGGTGGCAGAATACGGCCTTTGGTACTGATGTGGACTACTACGGTAGAAACTGTGTACAGTTGAATAAAGCAACTGGACGGTTGATCATCAACAATATCACTAAAGAATATGGTGGAGAATATTCTGTGGAGGTGAACGGCTACAAGCAGACCATGGAATACAAGGTGGAAGTGATCAGTAAGTTTGTGTCCTGTGGAGGATAAATGTTATGGTTATTACGTGTCATGTGTTGTACATGATTGATAATGTAAGGATTAAGGATTTGTGAACGTATCAGTAGAACGACCACCTCACAATTAGTAATGGTGATTCATATATGCAAGACAGAGAGAGAGACGGAGACAGAGAGAATCAGAGAAAGGGAGTGAGAAAAAGGAAGGAAGGAAAGAAAGTGAAACAGATTGTTTATAGTTCCTGTTACTTAATGTGATGCTGAAAATAATCAGCACTGGGCCAATGCAAGTTCAACTATCCGACTTAAATAGTACTTTTGTTTTTAAAGATTTTGATTGTTTTGATTGTTTATTTATTTCGAACACTGTTAAAAGACAAAAAGAAATACATCGAATAAACATAATACACTTAAAAATAAGAAATGTAAAAATATTAAAGCAAATGCATGTACACTGGGGCGTTCGAAAAGGGCATAGGATGAAGTTGAAAACGTATCTAGTCCTATCCCTTATTGCATATTCAAATAATATTTAGAAATACAAATTCTAAAATCTAAACTGCCCACAAAAAGTTTGGAAACTTAACTTTGGTCGATTATTTTTCCCCTTCAATAGTAATAATAATTGATATAGTATTTTATATCATTTTTATCATTGATTAGTCACCTTTACAACGAGGTACAGCTTGTAAGGATTGTGCAATCTGAATGAGCAACACAGCTAAACGTATCCACCTGTTTCCGCGGGAATTTACTGGAGCAAAAATCCTGTGTGGGAAACATCCTGCGGGGGGACCGGAAGTAGGAAATAGCGGCTCAGTGTGTTTACATTTGCCAGCAGAACGTAGCTGTACTGCGAACGAGCTACGTTCTGCTGGCAAATGTAAACACACTGAGCCGCTATTTCCTACTTCCGGTCCCCCCGCAGGATGTTTCCCACACAGGATTTTTGCTCCAGTAAATTCCCGCGGAAACAGGTGGATAGGTAGCGCCCCCAATAAATGTGCCAAAAACCCCCAATATGCTTCTGTTGATAATCGCTCTTGTTTTGAGTGATCTGCCAGTCACCCAGGTGTGTGACTGGCACCTGAGCATGGGTCATGCAACTTTGTTTGTGTATATTCTCCAAGCAGCAGCACTGCCCCCATGGAAAGATGGCACGTTTGTCGTGCAAACATTGCAATAGAATAGGGCAAGTGGAAGCATGTTCTGCTATGCAGAGTGGCAGCATTATTTGGTGTCAGCCCTGGTACCACTTCCAAACGTAAGGATTGTGCAATCGTGGAATGAGCAACACAGCCAAACGTGTGGGTGACGCTTCAAAAAACTTGCCAAAATCCCCGGGTCTTGGGAGTATGGGTCTTGCAACTTAGTTGAGTTTGTTTGTGCTCCAAGCAGCAACACTGCCCCCATGGAAAGATGCCACGTTTGTCCCTTCAGGATAAGGCCTGTGCAAAAGGGCAAGTGAAGCTGGTGTTCCGTTAAAGGGATATTTCACTTTAAAAAAAAATACAAACCCATTATAACTTCAATATCAATTTCTAACATGTTAGATTCATCAAAAGCACCCGTCCTTGCTTCTGGTGACTCACCCTGCCCTCCTAATACGCGAGGGGGCCGTGTTTTTTCGATTACTTTTTTCATTTATTTTATTGAATTTCTTTATTGTATTGAATTTTTTTCATTTTCCCCCAAAAATATTAAAAATAAATGAAAAAAGTAATCGAAACCCCTCGCGTATTAGGAGGGCAGGGTTGAGTCACCAGAACCAAGGACGGGTGTTTTTGATGAATTTAACATGTTAAAAACGGAGTTTGAAGTTATAATGGGTTTGTATAGGAAGGGGGCGTGTCTGACAAAATGAATAATCAAATATCTAAATACTGAATCAAGCAACTTAAAAACGGTCTGGGGGGCTCACAAAAGCCTGAGTAGTAGTGATGAGCGGGCCGACCCGTAACCCGCGGGACCCGCGGGTCAACCCGCGGCGCGGGTGGGTCGAGTCAGAATTTCAGAGGCAATTATGCGGGCTACGGGTGAGCGGATCAGCCGCTCTCACACGCAAAAAAATATAAAAAATCACATGCTCTTTATTCCTAATAAGAATAAGAATAATAACAATAAAACAGTTTGAATACACTTGGGGTGTATACTTGAAGATTATTTTCCTTCATGATTTTACAGTTTTTTTTTAAAATCGCGGGTCGCGGGGTGGGTTGAGCCATAGATTTATATATGGGTTCGCGGGGCGGGTTGAGGCGGGTTGGGTTCCATGGCGGGGCGGGGCGGGTCATGAAAAAACCCGACCCGCACATCACTACTGAGTAGACAATAAAATGACCCAAAGTTTTTTTGAAAGTGAAATATCCCTTTAAGCAGATTACGCATTATTTGGTGTCAGGCAGCCTTGGTACCATTTGCTGCCAGGTGTGTGCCAGTCACAGGTGTGTGACTGGCACCTGAGCATGGGTCTTGCAACTTTGACATCTGTCGTTGGTACCGTTGTGCAAATCTTGCCTGTAAATCTCTGGAAGAAAACCTATGGTTCCTCAGTGAAGCAATGTTGAGGAACCGGTCTTCTTGGGTTGTTGTCTGCCTTTGACTAGTCTCACAGAACTTGGTCTTAAGTGCCATCTTTCCATGGGGGAAGCAGTGCTGCTGCTTGGAGCATACACAAACAAAGTGGCATGACCCATGCTTAGGTTTATATCATCCAGAGTGACTAGCTCTGCACAGAGTGACTAGCTCTGCTAGACCTGCTAGTCACCAGAGTAACTAGCAGGTCACTCAAAACAAGAGCGATTATCAACAGAAGCATATTGGGGGATTTTGACACATTTATTGGGGGGCGCTACCTACACGTTTAGCTGTGTTGCTCATTCCACGATTGCACAATCCTTACAAGCTGTACCTCGTTGCAAAGGTGACTAATCAACGATACAAATAATATAGAATACAATACCAATTGGTATTATTAAAGGGGAGAAATAATCGCCGGAAGTTAGGTTTCCGAACTTTTTGTGGGCAGTTTTATGTAAAATACTTTGAAAACATGAAAACAGAAACAAAAACAGAACAAACAACAACAAAAGAGACAATGCAACAATACATTCATGTGTGAATTTTATTCTTTTATACAAAATATTTGTCAAAACATTGATAATCTCCCAAATCTCCAAAATGTGAACTTTAATGTGGCTTTAATCACCAGTAATTCTGGGCTGTGGTCATTGTTTTTCACCAACAGAAAATGTCACAAAGCCATCGGTGGCTTTCGATCCTCAGGACTGTTCACCTGACTCTACCAGCTGCTTACTGGTCTGTGAAGGCGATGCTACAGATTCAGGTGTGGTCACCTATCGCTGGAAGAAAGATGAAGGGGAATGGATGGAGTCTGAACAGGACCGGTTGATGAACATCACCAACAATGAAGAATGGAAGATGGTTGATACATTCTTTTGTGAAATGAAGAACAAAGTCAGTGCGGAACAGAGTGATCCCTGTTACAACCCCTTTAAAAGTATGTAATTCAGTTCAATTCAATTAAGTTGTCAATTTAGTTTTATTTTATTATAGTGCCAAATCACAACAATGTAGTTTACTCCATGATGTGTAGAAACTGAATCACTCCGTTACAGGGCATAGTGATGATCTTTTGACAAATATTGCTCCTAATGCAGAAATGCATAAAAACTGGCCATGTGTGTACTGTATGTTTGATACACCTTGAAGAAGGCACTTATCATATATAATTCACATTTCACACCACATAATTCTATACATATCTAAACAGACAGACAGACCCTAAAGTTGAGTTGAAATTAACTACTGCCTTGAAAGCAAATGAAACCCACTAATGTAATTGTCTTTTTTCCTCCTAAGGACCTGTGGGACGTGCACATGTGGGAAGGATTGTTGCAGGTGTTATTGCTCCAATCCTTGTAGTTGGTTTGGTGTTGCTGGGTGTGAAAGTTTGTGGTAAGTGTGTGTGTGTGTGTGTGTGTGTGTGTGTGTGTGTGTGTGTGTCTGTCTGTCTGTCTGTCTGTCTGTCTGTCTGTCTGTCTGTCTGTCTGTCTGTCTGTCTGTCTGTCTGTCTGTCTGTCTGTCTGTCTGTCTGTCTGTCTGTCTGTCTGTCTGTCTGTCTGTCTGTCTGTCTGTCTGTCTGTCTGTCTGTCTGTCTGTCTGTCTGTCTGTCTGTCTGTCTGTGTGTGTGTGTGTGTGTGTGTGTGTGTGTGTGTGTGTGTGTGTGTGTGTGTGTGTGTGTGTGTGTGTGTGTGTGTGTGTGTGTGCGTGCCTGCATGTGTGTGTCCATGAAATCTAAACCTCATCTCACTTGCTCTGTACCATAAGAAATGCCTCAGATAGAGCCTAAAATGCTGGATTAGTTATCAGTGAGCACACAAGTCTATGCACCAATCCGATATTATGTAATTTATCATGTGATGATTTATGCTACATACTAGGTAAACAACAACAACATGGTGATGGTGGAGAGTGCACAGAACTTCCTCAAAGCTTTACCCGTGGCGGTGGCGTGAACAGCCATGATTCATCAAATGGAACAGGTATGGTCTGTTTGTTCATTATGTCAATATTTCTACTTCTTATTTGTTTTCAACAGTTTCATAACAAGCAGCATGTACACACATACTGATTTAATTCCACTTATGCTACCTTTTTGTGAACAAACCCCCCAATCCTCCAAGACAAGCTGGTTATGTCAAATGAAGTGCTGAATTGAGAAGAGAGTGGTTAATGTATGTTTTGTAATAATTATCAAAATCTACAAAGTAACTAGTAACTAAAGTTGTCCAATAATTGTAGTGGAGTAAAAGTACACTATTTGCCTATGAGATGTAGTGGAGTAGAAAACTGGAAATACTCTAGTAAAGTAAAAAATACCTCGAAATTGTATTGTGAGTAAATGTACTTAGTTACTTTACACCACTGCAGACAAATGGTAAATAAATTAGCCTGGTGAAAAAGCTGGTGTTGCTTTCCTAAGTTGACTGTAATAACCTGAAGCGAAACTGATCTTTTCCTCTCTCGCAGAAACCCCATCTGCAGACACACATGATGAAGTAAATGAAGGCAAGTTCTAATGGCTTATACTGTATCATTCTATGATTATACCTGAGGGTGGGGCAGGGAAAACTAGACTGCTACACTTCAAATCAGAGATGAGATGTGTGGCAGTATCTTTGTAGAGGACAAAAGGCACATCAATAATCTTTTCATGGAATAAAAATAAAAATAAATGTACTGGTAGATCTGCTATTTTTGCTTTTCTTTTTTTTTTTATCAAGAGAACAGTTTTGGACATACGAGGTTTCCACCCAACAGCCACGATATTCTAAAAATCATATTCTTGTCAAGTGGTCCAATGCAATACATCTCTCCTACCTCAGAATGTGCGCACATTTGTTGGGAACTACTAATGGGTTAGGAGAGCTCTTAACCCTGGTGGAGACATGAGCTTGATTTTGATACTGTAGTAGGTAAGCCTTCTGCTATCTTGTACATTCCTGCTATAGATATACCTGCAAAAAAAGAAGGGGAAAAAAGGAAAAACTGCATTCAAACTGTAATAATCCTGAGCAGCTGTTCAAAACGTTTACTTGCACAATGTACTGTACATAGCCGCGAGAAGATGTTTTAGGTTAAGGGCAGTGATGAGCTGTGGATTTTTGAACTAGGGGGGCTATATTTTCTGACGTCACGTGCACGTGCACGCATGTGCACATAGCCAATCAGCTCAGTGCTAGTTGAAATACTGTATTCAACATGTGATTTTTCTTTGTCTTGTCTCAGAGAACTGGGTCCTCTTCTAAGCGATCCCCTTCACACTCTGCAGTGCAGAGACTGTTGTCTCTCATTGTGAGAGGAATGTACACATTCAATTCAAGTCCATGGCTTTTCTCGAGTAGCCTAATGTTATGCAAAGCAGCCAGGTAGACGCTATTGAGAACGGCTCGCCGCTGACGGCGCGAACCTTGAGAGGCTATTGTTTAAACTTTAAGGTGTTAAAGACCGCAGCTGACGGTGCGTGCTCGCGCGTGCATGTGGAGCTCCCAGCCCCCCAGCCCCCATAGCGCCAGAACTAAGGGGTCGCCGACCCCCATAGCACCCCCTACAGCTCACACACGCAAATCACGGTTATTTTCCGGATTTTATACTTTTTTGGGGGGGTTTTGTTACTTTAATTCGGTTAATTCGGTTCCAGAACACATATTGCACTAAATCCCCCCAAATAACGAACAAACAACAGGCACATTATGCAAAAACGTTTTAAATAATTTTATTTCATAAAAAATAAAGTGTTGCAGCCCCCCAGCACCCCTACTTCCCGTGGCTATGGTACTGTACATAGGCAGTGAAATAGATGATGTGAATTTGATGTACATATAATTTAATTTGAGTATTTCATTCTACTGTCAAGTCAACTGTCAAGTAATGTATGTAATCACAGGTACTGTGTTTTATGAATGTGGCATTTGACACTGACTGGTTTAAAACTGGCAGGAGCGTGTGTGCGTGTGTGTGTGCAAATGACCAGATACAGTAGGCAGACTTTGTTTAGACCTATTGTATTATAAACAAGAAAGAAGTCATATTATAGTCATATTATACCAGATGCTGTGTGTGTGTGTGTGTGTGTGTGTGTATGTGTGTGTGTGTGTGTGTGTGTGTGTGTGTGTGTGTGTGTGTGTGTGTGTGTGTGTGTGTGTGTGTGTGTGTGTGTGTGTGTGTGTGTGTGTGTGTGTGTGTGTGTGGGGTTGTTTTTATAGACCTGATTGCTTGTTTTTCGGATTGCTTGTTTTTCTCGCCAAACCTGGCAACATTGAACATGCGACGCTAAACGCTAATAATGGTTTTTATATAAGTGGTGGCAACATTTTTAGACACCACACACGGATTAAAGTCAGGGTGAACATGGCCAAATAATAACTTAAAGACGGGGTGCCGTGATTTTCAGTGATTTTTCCCCCCTAAAACATAATCATCAGGTATTATGCTTACCGGTATACTAGGAGGAAGAGTTTTTTCAAAAAAGTGTACAGAAAGTGTTAAAATTATGTTTTTATGTGGACACGCCTCCAGTTCATTAAGTATACCTGGTTCTCACCTTAGCACCTCCTCCACCACCTTATCACCACCCACCTGTCCTAGTCCCTCCTCCTCCTCATGCCCACACCTGTTGTGTTATGATAATGAGGGGGAGGGTATATTTTTACTATGTCACTAAAGGGCTGTTTTTCCATTGGCATGTTTGACCCTCAAGGTTTCAGTCTCCAGGAAGAAACTCAAAATAGTCAGAGAAGACATAAAACACCATAAAAACACCACCAGGGGGCTTAATGAAGTTCTATCAACCTCATAGACACATGAAAAACAGAAAAAGTGCAAAGCCACGGCACCACCTCTTTAATAGCCAAACAAAAAGCCAAGCGCATCATCAAGGACAAGCATCAACCAAGTCACAAACTGTTCAAAACCCTACAACGACCGCGACCGGGCAAGGGGCCCTACCGCGGTATCAAGAGTACCACCACCAGGTTCTGGTGCAGTTTTAAACCGGCTGCTGTCAGACTGCTGAATGAGGCATGGGCCTTGTTCAGCAGCCTGACAATAGGTGGTACTGTCCAGCTGGTCGCAGACCTTTTTTGGCTCTTCTTGAACACACCTGTGGATTATACCAGGGACAAATGACTTGGATTTAGCTCCTCCTTGGACATACCTGTGGACTACACCAGGTACAAGTGACTTTCTTTTTTTGCTCTCCCTCATGGAGCTACTTGCGGATTATACCAGGGTCAGTCCACCGTAGGTGGATTATGCGGTCGACACGCACTGACTTTTTTGCACCTTAATCCTTAATGTATAACGCACTGACTTTTTTTGGTCTTTTTATTGTGCTCTTTTTTTTCTTTAAGCACCTTAACGCCCATAAGTATATCATGCACAGACAGTATACATTGCTGCTATGCTCAGGCACCTTAGTCATTTTTATCTCAGGTACTATTGTAAATATGTAGATAACTTGTTTGGCCTTTTTGTTGAAGTACAAAAAGGCCAAACTACTGGGAAGGAGTTTGATCTCCTTCCCACTTGCCCCCCCCCCCCCCCACCCCTCTTCTTCCTCCCCCTCTTCTTTCTATGGAAATAACGTTGCGATGGGAACGATGTACAAAAACAAATTTCACCCACTTTTTTACCTTGTAAACCTGTGATGTGACAATATACCTGATTCTGATTCTGATTCTGATTCTAGGTCTAATGAAGCACACTAGCAACTCTGTTGCCTGAAGACAAGTTGGACTGTCTGCAACAACTGTTGCAGTGTTGAAGGAGGTGAGCGGAGCGCGGCTACTGCGGAGGACGGGCCGTCTCCCCATTGGCTTAAAGGACAGGCAAACGGGGAAGTGTCCCCATTGGCTTTAAAGGAGTGAAGGACAGCCAGGATAGCCAATGATTGAAAACATGTCGAACATGACGCACATATTTAGGATGACGATTAGGTCTGACTGTTCATAGACTCAGGCGCTCTTCGAGCAACTGGTAAACATACATTAACCACTTTAGCCCTATTTTATACCAAGGCTATTTGAAAATAGCCGATCTACAAGCTCACAACTGTTGACCGGGGTCCCCCAGAGGTCTATTAGGTCCCCTACCTTTTCCCTCTATAATCTCTTCTGCCAAATCACAGTGGAGAAGGAATTCATCTCAGGAGAGGATAAATACCAAAGCCTTATCTAGTGGGAATGCCTTATGTAACAGCATATCCTCGCTGTCGGGTACATAGCCACCGGAAGACGTTTTAGGTTCAGAGAGCTGTAGGCTATGCGCAGCGCGCGTGCATGTGTGCAGCCCGGATTTGTTACTTTTGTAATTGCATTGTATTGTATTTATTCATTTTTTTTCTTTTTTCTTTAATCTCCAGCTGCGCTGATATCCAAAGACAAGTGTGGGCATGTTTTGTTGTGTCTGAGATTACTGTCTTTTCATGACGCAATGGCAGCCCTTCTCATTGTTACTTTGGATCCAAAGTACTTATTTTTATGAATACAGGACTTACATTATGGTACTATTGCTACTTGCTACATCTGAGTACTCCACCAATGAATCACATAATAAGTCTGTTGTTGTAGTCTGTCATTAAATGTTTCGATGAATTTAATGGAAACAAGCCATAAAGTGCTTTCTTGGGGTTTAAAATCCAATTAACAGACCTTGCATTGAACTGTACTTCCCTGTGCTTGTCTTTGCAAACTGTTAATAAAGTATTCAATGAATCAATCAGTCCGTCTGAAAAATGTGGCATGTAACTTCTGTGTGGCATGTGTGTATGCCTACAGGATATGATAGCATAATACTATTTGATTAGGACCTCGGGTCCCCGGACCGCATTTTGAGAACTAGTGGCCTATCTCAAAGTGCGGTCCTCAAGACCCCCAGGGGGACTTGAGGGGGTTCCGGGGGGTGGGGGGTCCACATAGTTTCTGAAGTGTATAGTGACTTATTTGGGCTTGTTTCCCAATGTTGTTTAAAACAGTGGTTCTCAAATATTTTCATTTCAAGGACCCCCAAATTAATATATATTTTGTCCTTGGACCACTATACGAACATATTTTGTACCAGGGACCCCCATACAAGATTTGTGTTGTTAAAATGTCACAAAAACATTCCACATGTCTCTTCACAATTTTTTTTCTTTTTAAATAGCAGATCTTCCAGCTCACGACGCATCGCGACACATTGTGAGCTTGTAGATTGGCTTGGCTATTTTCAAATAGCCAAAGAATAGGTTTATGCTCCTGTGGACAGTCGTTTCTTTTGGGCTTGTTTTCATAGACCCCTGGTTGCTTATAGAAACTGGTAAAACTGACTCAGAGTTATGGGGGTCTGTGGCCTAATGCACACCTAAAGGGTCCTTGGAATTAAAAAAGTGTAATAATCCACTGGCTTTGACTGGGTTGAACAATGTTGTTGCTTTCTTCAGTAGCCCTCACTCACTGTCCTCCATGCTGGAGTCATTGGGGTCTCTCTTGACACGCGTGTGCGCACGCGCACGCACGCACGCACACGCACACACACACACACACACACACACACACACACACACACACACACACACACACACACACACACACACACACACACACACACACACACACACACGTGAAAAGACACGTTCTTTGTTTTCTCTCTCAGATGGTCCGGGGGAGGAACTCAGTCACCTGATGCAGAGGAGCTGTCGTCCACCTCCAGAGACAGTACAGAGGGGAGTCAGGCTTCATAGTGGAGGAAGAGAAATGTATACGATCCAGAATGGGACTTTATTAAGTAGTACATCTGATTTGATTGATCTGCTAACTTTGCAACTGGACTAAACAAAAAATTAGGCCTGAGCTGTTGCAAGTTGTAGAGAGAGTTACTGGAGGAGGAGACCAAACATCTGCCGCTGACCAAGATGTACTACACCCTGCCTGCCTGGACAGAGGAGGAGATATTGACCTTCTGATTTTCAGGCAGTACTACTTAGTCAACCAGTAGGTGTCGTAGCAGACAAACCACTGCAGATGTGGTAGTTATTGGTGTATTAAAATATTGTACTATACAGATTGGTTAAAATAACATTGTATTCATTAAAATAAGTTCCGGATTGTGGCTTTGAACGGCAGGTTTCCAGTAATGATCTTGTTTGTCTACAAGCTATTGCTCCTCGGGTATGCAGGACAATTAACTTTTACTGAGCACTCTGCAGAATACAGACCAAAGATGGAGAATAAGGATGTACATATAAATATGTATATAAATGTGTATGTAGTCACATAGGCTATATATACACATGGAAGTGAATGTGTGCTTTAAAATGTCTGGCTTATATTCAACAAAGTCTGAATAATCAACCAATTTGTAGTAAGAAGAAATAATGAAAAGGGGTGATTATGTAGGAGAATAAATCAGTCAGTTTGTTGTACAATGCAATCAAAAAGCCTTTTCAAGTATTACTTTTTGTATTGAATATATTTTCTAAAGTTAAACATGCATAACCAATGGAATAACCAGTTGTTAATCAGGCAGTATGTTTTGTGACTGTAAGAAAATTATCTTTACAAATATTGTCACCTTGCTAAACTAATGGCCTAAGACAGTCATTATTTGAGGAAAATTATATTTTTGCCTAAGTTAGCTCCTCATGACACTGGCCAAATAATCGCCCATCTCCTAATTGAAAAGGATCATGCTGTTCACTCCCCTTTTAGTATAATGGCCTAACTCCCTAGTGTGACTTAGGCCAAAATAGGCCTTTTTTTTGGCCTAAGTCACATGGTTTTGTGACTTGGGCCAAATAATTTACTGATTTAGGCCATTTAAAAGAAAATGTTGGCCTAAGTCAGATTTAAACCCATTTAAACCTATTTAAATCTCTTATGTTACATAACTGACATACAATGTTATTTCTATTTAAATAGTCATAATTTGTTATAAACACTTTGGGTGAAATGACTAAGAAATATCATATAGTTTTGTTTTGGATCAGTTTTTTATTTTTCCTGAAAAACTTAAAAAAAATTACATAGGCCATTAGTTTAGCAAGGCGACGAAAATATGTTTATTGCTTTGTGTATGTAAATTAAATATGTCATTCTCACTGAAGTAGCTCCTTGTCAGCATCTGTCATTTGCCTTTATCCAACACATGGTGGCAGTATTTCCCCCAATGTTTTCATAGCATAGCAGTATGAGAAAAATGTCATTGTTCTTTTATTCCCTGTAAACCCCTTTAAACTGCAATGTTGTCTGAATGTTGCTACATAAATATAAACAATATGCTTGATTAAGATTCGGTACGTCTATGATTTTATTGATTTGCTTTGTTATGGACATTTCTGTGACCTTCTGCACCACATTCCTGGCCAGTTATATTTCCAGGACACAGATCATTTAAACTAAATGCAGCATTAATAGCAGATCTACACTACAAGCTCATAACACTTTGCAAATTCTGATGTGAGCTTGTAGATCGGCTATGTTTTGCCGTGCGACACCGCTGTATGACGACGTATAAATCAGGCCTCCACTTAAACCCCAGCATCTGTATTGTGTACAAAATGTATACAAATATTTCGAAAATAGCAGATCTACAAGCTCACAATGCATCGCATCGTGACGCATTGTGAGCTTGTAGATCGGCTATTTTCAAATAACCAAATTAAACAGGGATGAAGTGGTTAATGCATGTTTTGTTATAATAATCTAAATCTACAAAGTAACTACTAAAGTTTTCAAATAATTGTAGTGGAGTAAAACATTTCTCAGATGTGTACTAAAGTACAGTAGCCTACCTGAGTAAAATGTACTTACAGTAGTTACTTTACACCACTGGTACACAGAGACATTATTAAGATTGATCAGTGCAGATGATCATGATCAGAGATATAGGTTTATGAATTGTAACTTGACCGAAGCAACACTTGTTGTGTCGTGCGACACAGTAAATGCAGGTTTGTCCAGCAAGCGTATCATTTTTTTGTAATGTTGTGACTCACAAGCAGTTGGAGTTTGTCACACAGAGGCATAATGGTGGCTGAGATTAGAGGCGGCATAATTACAGTAAGATTCATCTTAATGTCCACCCACCCATCTGTGCCAGTACCAGCTACCCATGACTCTACCATGCCCCTGGCCTGCATGGCCCCCCACCGGATTCTATTTCTGATCAGTAGCAGTAGAAGCATAGAGGGTAGAGAGTGAATTCACCAGTGGTGGAAAAAGTATAATTTTAAAAGCAGAAATACCACAATATAGAACTCTGTTACAAGAGAACTACTTACTACATACTGTTACAAGTAAAAGTCCTGTATTGAACATTTGACTTGAGTAAAAGTACAAAGGTATATATTTTTTTTCAGTATATCAGCCTTTCCAGTATTAGAAATACTCAAGCAAAGTACAAATACCTCAAAATTGTACTTAAGTACAGTACTTATGTAAATGTATTTAGTTACTTTCCACCACTGGCGACAACAGTGAAGGGTTCCGGGCTGTGCTAGCTGCAAGCCCCTGCTTGCAGCACCGGGAATCCCTGTATTTCACAAGGGTCAACGGCGTGCCTTGACAGAGGTGGAAGTCACACAGACGGTGGACAGAAACTGATCTCATGTCATCTTCCAGTGACTCACGCCAGTCTGAAGAATGGGCAGCACCTCGCAGGGTTTCCCCCGATGCGTCTCGAGCCTGTTAAAGCTCCAGGAGAAGACAAACTGGAGCCACAAACCACCACGAAACAAAGGGTTTAATCATCCAGTTTATTTAAGCCGGGTAATGATGTATAGCAGTGGTTTTCAATGGTTTAAATGGTTACACAGATGCGTTTCCGGTCTGAATGGGTTAAACATAATCCACATCACTGGAAGTAAAACACTGGAACTTACATTAAACCAAGTTCAACAGACACATGGCAAATATCATCAACACACGGCAAACACACAGGCTGGCTGTGCCTGTGTTTGGAGACAAAAGCTCAATTCCAATCCCCCAAACTCGGTCACTCGCTCACTCTCCTCGCTTCCTATATTATATATTACTGTAATCCTGACACTTTACGAGTCACCAAAATCATTCAAACATTATTAAAAAAATATTGTGAATATTTAGGATAGATTATGTACACATTATAACTGTAAAGGAGATGGGGTCTCCAGGGAATGTGGTTTAGAGTGGCACAAGGTATGGAGGTGTGTCCCGGTTAGAGGACGCAGAAGAAACCAGACAGTTCCCAGTTGAGGGGATTTATTACAGTTGTGGTCTGAAACATATAACATACATACATCTTACTAAATATGTAAACAGTAAATTGCAACAAATATAATAAGGACTGTAACATATGGACAATAATAAGATTATGTCAGATTCACATCAATATCGCAAAACAGACTGAATACTTATGCATACATACTGCATAGGACTAAAGATGAGGTACAACAAACAGTTTGCCGGTAACATCCAAACGATGCTAATAAACTACACATCAAACAAACTGCAAAGTCTAGTATTCTAGTTAACACATATACCTTTGTGCATCCACGCACAGCAAACAAATAAAAGGTCCCAGCCAGGTCAAAACTAGAACTAAATACAATCAGAAACAGCTATATAGCTTCGTTAAATGAGGAGCACCTGTGATCAGAGTAAACTAGTAAGCAATACCCAATCAGAAACAGGAGGCAACTAGAAAAAGTGCTCCTCAGCACAGGTCTCCGCCAGGTCAGATACGTTATTGTGGCCTCCTGGTGGCGCTATAATAGGCCAATGTGAAAGGGGTGTCATTTCTTCTTAGGCTTTTCACGGCAATCAGACACTGCATTCATGATTTGAGGCTTTTGTTCCAAAAATGTGTTTTGCTAAGATTAGACCTGCTGGTGGCGCTATAACAGGCCAATGTGAAAAATTTGGGGCAGAGGTTCTGAATTGGCATCCAGGGAGTGTGTGTGCACAGTTTCGGAGCGAGCGGGCCAACGGTTTCTTGTGCACTGATCTGAAAGAAGCCATTGGCCAGCACAAGTTCAGCGCCCACGTAGGTGCCCTCTTCACAATGAGTGGTGACCTGCTATGCACAGACGAGCTCATGACCATTCTCAAGAAACTGCCCAACCAGGAGAGGAGAGGACTACTGATGACTTTGTTGATGCTGATCAGCAACCACAAAATACTACCAGTGATGGTTATCCCCTGTAAATTGGAAAGCCATCATGGATCATGTGCCCAGTAGGCTGACGTCTTCACAGCCACACTGGACAACAAGTCCAAAGAGTATAGGGAGATCAATGTAGTGTATGACCACTACAGTCTCCCATCTTTACTGAAGGAGGCAACATGCAAGAGATTCCAGGATGTCAAGCCTCCAACTACTTACCATAAGGAAGACGACACAACATTGGGGAAAGTATCAGCAAAACAGTTCCTGTCAAACAGCATCATAGATGTCTATCTCGCCAAGAAACCCTTCCTACTCTTTCAAGGGAAAGCCAAAGTGTTCATAGTCACGTGGCAGGATATCCACTCAAACTATATGGATGTACAAAATCTCCATAGCTCGCACAAGTAGTAGTACGCCTTGGTGAGCCCTGTGGCCCATAGAGCAACGTGAGTCGGCTTGATTGTACAAGTAGTGTCGGAGATTAGCTGTTCACAGACGGACACACGGACGGACGGACGGGGGGTAAAACATACTCTCTCGCCATTCCTTCGGCCTGGCGGAGACAATAAACAAACTTATT